>NW_015169198.1:0-64011 GCF_001447785.1 Gekko japonicus
GTGGCGGTTCTTTTTGAGACCAGAAATCGAGGGTTTAGAGGGTCTCGGAGTCCCTTCAAACGCCTGTTTTCGGCTCTTTACCGCTGAGCTGTTTCACACGGCCTTTGCGGGGACCAGAAAGCAGGGCTGCTGCTGCTCCTCCTACTCCTCCTGCTCCTGCTGCACCTTCTACTGCTGTTACTCCTTCTGCTGCTGCTTCTCCTCCCGCTACTTCTTGTTCTGCTCCTCCTCCTTCTTCTCCTTCTTCTCCTTCACCCCTCCTTCTTTATTAAACCCCTGCCTTATGCTCCCCATGGACCGTTTGCTTTGTGGTTCGGTTCATAGATCAGCCACAGACCGAACCACAAATCCCTGGTTTGTGTCCATCCCCGGGGGTGGGCTGAATGAACGTGTGAATGAGTGTGTGAATGTGATGGGCTGAATCGGGAACTAGTGGAGGTTCATGGATTGAAGCCAGTGGATGCGGGCTGACAGTCCCCGGTCGATGTCGGCAAACCGAGGGCGGTGGACGAACCTGGAGGATGCCGGTGGAGGGAAGTGCGGTAGCCGGCCCTGCTTACCTCGTGTTTGCCTTGCAGGGCTGTCCCAGGGTGGAGTTTTGGAGAGGTGCGCCTGCAGGCCATCCAGGGAGTCATGACGTTTAAGTCAGGTGAGCCAAGTTCCTCCACCCGTCTGAAAAGCTAGACTGGCAGGACCAAGTGGTAGAGGAGGAAGGAACATGTCCCTGTGTTCTGACTTGTTGCCTGTGGCAGAGCTATTCGGAGATAGTAGTTGGAATATGACATTGGGGAGCTCTGGGTTCACATCCACACTAAGCCATGTGGTGTGGTGTGGTCCCTGGCTCTGGGCAGTCTCGGTCTCTCGGCCTGTCCACATTGCCAGGTTCCTGGGATGAGCCAATGTGGCGGGCAAGGACCACGTGACTCGTTAGTATATGTCTCCGGAAAAAGAGTTAGCTAGACTTTATAAAACTACTTTGAACAAATTAGAAAGATCAGGAGCAGAAGGACTGTTAGGTCTCCAGGCACATTTTAAAGTTCAAGGTAAATATGGACAAACTTGACCCAATCAGAAAATATGTATAAAGACAACAGTCGTGAGAGTCTGACCCACAAATCAAGCAGTCATCAAGACTTGCAATGAAAAAGCTTCCTATGTATTGTAATCCAAAGTACTACACCATCATTAATAAATCATAAGAAAATCCTTGTGCATAGGTACATAATCAGCGTCGTCTCCAGATTATATAACAATGTTTCAAAATCGGATCTTCCTCAGGAGATATTCTGTAGTGTACAAAAATACAATATAGTATATACTATGTAAACAATAGAAAACAGTATAAAATCCTGGTACAGTCTTACTTTCAGAGTTGTACAAAAGCTCTCTGTATTCATGAAGTGCTTGACAAGAAGTCATAAGGAATCTCTAATATAATAATGTTCCTCTTGTTATGAAAAAATATAAGGTATTTTAAATTACAGAGTATTTTAAAATTTAAGCCAACCTAGTAGTAACTTACACTACATTTAGATAGGACGCTGATCTCAATATATGTTCAGGCTCCAATATGCTAAGCTTCTAAATGGATCTTGGGCGTCTCCCTCTAGTGATTCCTAGGAAGGTGTAATTAAAGGGACCTTGCAAATTGCTAACAGGTGATAAGAGGCAGTACACTTAAAGAAACATCACATAGTAGTTTAGAAAAAATCACATAGTAGTTTACAAAAAACAAAGTAGTTTACAGAAAACATGAAAGGTCAATTTCTGCATTTAGTCCATTTGGAGAGACGCTGTTCAGCCGGTGAATCTAAAACATTTCTTTCTGTAAGAGGCGTCGTTTCAAGTCCTTTCTCCAGGAATTATCTGTATAATTTCTAATACAATATATTGAAAGCTATCATAACTATGATTTTGTGGGCATGGCCTGCGGGGTCTGGGGAGGGGTCTGGGGAGGGGAGGGACTTCAATTGCATATAATGCCATAGAGTCTACTTTCCAAAGCAGACATTTTCTTCAGGGAACCGGATCTCTCATATGTCCCTTTCCTAAAACTCCCTTCCCCTTATCTCAAGCAAGACCCTCACGCCAGAGGGTCTTCGGCACCAGCGGTCCAGCAGTCAGGGCACGACCGGCCACCACCAGTGAGGCCCGTTCCCCCATGCTGGAGGGGCTTGGGATGCTCTGAGGCCACCTCTCCAAGCCAGTGCGAGCCCAGCGGCCAGATCACAATGCTTTCAAACCTTACAAAGTTGTCATAAATCAACTGCAACTTGACGCCACCTTCCACTACTCTAAGAATCGCCAGAATAGTTCATCTCTCTCTTCTTCTGAATAAGTCACTATTCTGAGCATTCTTCCAGGTCAAGGCGAGAACAAAGAGTCATACAGAGACACGGCAGCCTGATTCCTTTATGGGCAGGTAGTTCTGATATTACCTTTCTGTACTGGGAGTGGTTGAATGTTCAAGACATGCAGAGTGGGGGCAGAATTATTTACTATTCCCTGAGTAGAGGCTGATAGGAGGATCAGAATAGGGAGCTCGCAGAGATGCTATGGGGGCAGGTCTCCTCCTGGGCCGTAGTTCACACAGGAACCCTTATTTGATTATTAAGTGTACGGGAATTACTGCTTTGCAAACAATGGCTGAATGAAGCAGCAGTTGATTTGGAAAGCCCATAATAACAGGCAAGTCAAATGCAACATCTGCCAGGGAGGATGATCTTTGGCAAGGAGGAGGAAGAAGAGATTGGATTTATACCCCACCCTTCACTACCTGAAGGAATCTCAGAGCAGTTTACAATCCCTTTCTCTTCCCCTCCCCACAACAGACACCCTGGGCTGTGAGGTAGGTGGGACTGAGAGAGCTCTCTCGAGAACTGCCCTCGAGAGAACAGCTCCAAGAGAACTTGTGACTGACCCAAGGTCACACCATCAGCTGCATGTGGAGGAGTGGGAAATCAAACCCAGTTCTCGCAGATTAGAGTCCATGACCTTAACCACTACACCAAACTGGCTCTCCTTAAGGGCCTCACTGGAGGTAGGGTTTTCAAGGCAAGAGACATTTGACGGTGGTGTGCTATTTGTGGATTTTTGAATTTCCTGCATTGTACAGGGGGTTGGACTAAATGACCCTGGAGATCCCTTCCAACTCTATGATTCTATGATTCTATGATTGCCTGCCTCTGCATAGTGACCATGGACTTCCTGGTTGATCTCCCATCCCATCTCTCATCCAAGTACTACCCAAGCATTTTGATACTCCAGTACAATGCATACCATTGTTTACACCATACCCACAAAACACATGCCTTTTCACAATAAAAATGATAAAGTCTTCACAACACTCATGACCCCATACTCCTCTTCATCATTCCAACATAACCTTCTGAGACTTTCCTCACAACCCCTCTTTCCACCCAACTTTCTTTCAGACCTCTTTATAACAGGATCAACACTGTGACCACAACCACATTGAAGAACAGGGACATCCAACATAAACTGACTTTGCATACTGCCCAATTGCAGAAATTACTCCACAGACCCCTCTGCCCCACATTGTGTGACCTTGGACACCACTTATTGTGTAACATCAGGTCTCTGAGACTTTACTTCCATGTTTCTCCCTTTCTACTACATCCTGCTAATATGTACTTAACCTACTTCCAGCCACTGCGTTCTTCACACATCACACCTTTCTAGAGCTCGTTGTATTACTTGTACAACGAACTTTACCACTAGTTGCATATAAAGAGAATATATATAAAATGTTTTATAGATGGTATATGACACCAGACATGTTAGCAAAATTGTATTCTGATCTTTCAAATGCTTGTTGAAAATGTAAAAAAGTTGCTGGGACCTTTTTTCATACGTGTTGGTTATGTGATAGTCAAAAGATATTGGGTCTGGATTCATGAAATATTACAAAAAATGTTGAATTGTACCATTCCTTTTACTCCCAAATTATTTCTTTTGAATGTAAGACCAGAAAATTGTAAAAAAGATTATTTTTATCTTTTTATACATGTATTAACTACAGCAAGAATACTGTATGCTAAATATTGGAGAAGAGCTGAAATACCTTTAAAAGAAGAAATCATAAGTAAAATCCTTGAAACAGCGAAGATGGATACATTGACCTTATTTTTGAGAGGACAACAAGAAGAAAAATTTCAAAATACATGGTCAAGATTCTATACATGGTTGGAGGAATATAATAAACAAACTATATAGACTGTCAATATAATTGGAGACATTAGAGACATTTTACATGATTATATACAGGCTTTATGGACCAAATATCTTGGTTTTCACATGTATTCAACATATAACTGGATATTGTAAGAAGTAATTCAACAGATACTACAAAGATGTAAGAGACCCCCCCAATCTGTATGTATTTTGTGTTTGTGTGTTATGTATGCTTTGTATGTGTGTTTGAGTTACAACAAAATTAAACTTAAAAAAAAAATGCTGGTAGGCCAGAAGAATTTACTTGTGCAACTTTGCGTGTACCCAAATATGTCATTTGAAGGGGACCAGAAGCTGCTACCAGCCAAGGCTGGTGTTGCATTCAAATTAGTGTTATGTGTGTAGTATTGTTAATGATGTGCTAACGGCACATGTGGTAGCTGAGGGTTCAATTTAAACAGGATGCTGGGCAAGTACAAGTACAACAACATAAGGGGTTTTTGCCCTTGTACTTAAAGTGGGCTTAAATGTAGATAAGCACACAAGTCTTTCCATTTGCATGTAGAGTCAGGATACTGACAAGGCAATCGTAAACAAATGCTCTGTTTGAAATCCTACTGAGATCGATTCAGTGAGCCTTATTCATAGGAAAGTGTTCTTGGGATTGCACTGTAATAACACAGTCACCCAGACTTCCATTCACTGGTGTCCTGCTAGCACTGGAACGTGCATTTAAATGTAAGGCATGTGTAACGTGTTTACACTGGTAAGCTACTACTGGCATATCTGTTTCAGAAAAGATCTGGTTAATCACTTTCTTTTTAATCTTCTGGGCAAATGCACCCTTTTTGATGTTCCTCTTAGTTTGCTCATCTCAAATCTCTTTTTTCATTGTCTCATAATAATTGGAAGTGAAAATTGCTGCTTTAAATTTTTACCAATTGTTTAGCATTGTATGGGTTACTTGGCAGTTAAGACTTGTTCTGTCTGGCATTTTACTAAATTTTGTTTGCTCTGTATTTGTTACTGTTCCTGGCTCTGTTTTGCATCGAGGTGTTTTAGTTCTATGCTGTAATAGATATGAGAGAAATGAAAGGAAGGGGAAAAGGTGGGCTTTATGCCGTTCTATATTTGGGGTAGTGGTGATGGAAAATGCTGTCAACTCACAGCTGACATGGCAACCCCATGGAGTTTTCGAGGTAAGAGATGTTCAGAGGTGGTTTGCCATTGCCTGCCTCCGCACCACCACCCTGGTGTTCCTTGGAGGTCTGCCATTCAAATATTTGCCAGAGCTGACCCTGCTTAGCTTCTGAGATCTGATGAGATTTGGCTATCCAGGTCAGGGCTGTATATTTGTAGGACATGGTAAATGTTGGCCTTTTAAGTTATGTGGTTATTGTAAAAAAGAACACTATGTGATGATATAAAAAGATAGGTTATAAATGTTTAAATAAATAATATAGATAAAAGATAGGTGATTGCTTATTCTTTATTACTAAAGAAATAAAAACATTATTTAAATTCCAGGCCTTACAGGTCCACCGCCGGGCCCCTGATGTCAGGGGATGTGGCATATGCTAATGAGTTATGCTAGTGAGTTCCCCTGGTTGAATATAATTCCGGATGGTTATGAACAAAATGATGTATATATGCTGACTTATATTCTAATGTCTGCTAGAATTTTACTGGCTAAATATTGGAAGACTGACAGAACTCCCTCAAGAGCTGAACCTGAAATGAGAGCTGCATGGAATGTTCACTTTTTTCTATCTGTTTGATAACGGAGGTAATTTAATTAAGAATTAGAGGGAAAAAAGGCAGTTCAAATTCCCTTTGGAGGTTGTGGGCTCTGCTTTAAACTCTTTTCCTTCAGCTCTTCATTCTTCATAAGGCTTGTGTATTCCAAGGACCAAGAAGGGAGTAAAAAGGAGTGAAAGTCATTGGGTGGTTAGGAATATAGGAATATATTTGATTATGACTGTTACCTGAAAGGCAGTACCATTTGAGTTCACAGCAGTTTGCTCTCAAGTAATGCACATAGTGGATGTTTCCAGCAGTAGCTAGTCAGATTCCATTTGAAGGTCATAAACAGGAGAAAGATACAGGCCTTCCCTTGTTTTTTACTCCCAATATAAAGGTACACTGCATCTATACATAGAAGTTCCTCTTATCTCCATGTCTCATAGCTCTAATGCTAGGCAGTAATACTAAAAAGCCATTGATGTGGATGAATGAAATGTCAGAAGGGGGGACGGGAGAAGCAACATATACTACAAGGGTAGAAGGTGCTGTATTTTTAACAGCTGCACAGCAGAGCAGACAGAAATTCAGCAGATTCCCCCCCACACACACACATGCACACACTGATGATGAATTTTGCACTTGTAGAATGATAGCTCTGAATAAATCGGTTAGAAAACTGCTTCCAAGCACATATTCCCCACTTTCCTCACCAGTGGACTCTTCACCAAAGGTCCTGCATCTGTGAAAGCACACATATTGATACTCATGAGATTCTGACTATCATTCACAGAAATCAGGATGAGATTAGACTAAATTGTATTTTACATTCTTTCTGGGAAGCATTGCCATCCTTCTAATATGCAATATAAGAGTAAATTTTGCATAATATATTCAGACACACACCAGATTGTTATGCATAAAAAATTTATTGTACCTGAGATCATACATGAAATTAAAAATAAACAGCTCCTGATATAAGTAGAAACATGGATGGATATTTGATAAAACATACACATTTATCAACAGAACAAAAGACATCAAACTGTCTAGACCAGGGTTGCCAACTGTCCGGGGGGGGGGGAATAGACTGGGGAGCTGTTGTCTCTATAACAACAGTTTGATCTGTAAGACATAAGCATTTTCCCTTGCTAAAAACCATGGATCACCCTGCTGCAAAGAGCACAAAAGGAAAGCTGCTAAAAATACAATGGCAAGCCTAGTGTAGAGCAGGGGTGTGTGTGTGTGTGTGTGTGTGTACACATGTGGTACTAGACAGGCTCTCATAAAACGTGATGCATGCCCATGTGGAAATATAAAATGTTCAAGTCTAGAATAAACTTTTAGAACTTAGGCTCATGAATGAGTTTCTTGAACTGATATGGGAAACACTGATATTTGTGGATCCTGTACTGTTTATACACCCACTAAACACAGTGGAGCTGCTTTTGTTAATAATTGATACAGAAACTATCCAGTATTGGTTTATCCACGTGTCAAGCAGAAGACAATGTGGTGCAGTTCAAGTTCCTAATCATCCGTAAAACTCAGTGGATGGCTTTGGGCAAATCATTTTTTTCTTAATCTAACCATAACATTATTGGCAAGATAAAGTGCCACTCATAGTCCTTTGGATGTACCATGCATTAAAAATATGTTAAATAATATAATTCCAACTACATATTATAAATGGGCAGGAATATCTCCAAAGGTTTCAAAAAATATACTAGCATTCAGGCATCTATTTTATGGATGAATCTCTTTCTGTAAAATAAATTATGCGTATAGCATTATAAAGTAGCAGCAGGGTCCACTCCATGATTGATGTACAAAGGAGTTGGCTATGCTGCCAAGTGCATCTTACTTCATTGTCTTCCTTGGCAACAGTTGTCCATGTGGTTTGCTTACACAAATCAATAACCTCTTTTTGCTCCATGGATGTGTGTTACAATAGCATATCTGTTGGTTTGTGCAAAGACAACAGGGTAGAAGATGTTGACAGGAAGACTGTGGATAAACCTCTGAGCATATGTTTGTGTCTGCTGTGTGTACAGGGTCATGTAAAGGACTACAGTTAAAGACAGATCTGTACATTGGAGAAATAAGAATCAACAGTATAAGAGGAAGGGCAGCAAAGCCTGAAAGACAAGGATTGTATAATTGGGATATACATTTATAGCATGGATGCAAAAATCCTAAGGAGAGTTACACATTAATTTCACATCAGATTGGTGAAATCTATGTTCTGGTGTGTGTTGATTGGTCAGTTGTTTGTATCTAGGTTGCAGACAAATGTATTTTCAGCGGAGTGATTGTATTGTAACTTAAGACTTCTCCCATGCTCGACTATTATTTGTTGTTAAGAAAAGTAATTGTTATATTGTATAGTGTGATGATTTACTGGTAATTAAATGAGTGGTAATTGAAGACTATGGAGCTGTGGTGGCTCAAGTGGTTAAGACGCTGAACTGCGAGCTGGAAGGTCAGTAGTTCAGCAGTTCGGGACCTGAGTGCCACATGACGGAGTGAGCTCCCGTCTCTGGTTCCAGCTCCTGCCAACCTAGCCATTGCCTTGCTCTGCTTTCCCACCATAAGCAGCAATATAGTGAAGTCAAACCTGTATTCATCATAGGGTAACAAGCTCTGGGTTATTCAATTCCTGGGGATTTGGAGATGGAGTGTGGGGGAGATGGGGCTTGGGGAGGGGGAGAACCTTAGCAGGTTTTAATGCCATAGAGTTTATCCTCCAAAGCAGCCATTTTCTGCAGGGGAGCTGATCTCTGTAGGCTGGAGGTCAGTTCTAATTTTGAGAGATCACTAGGCCTCACCTGGAGACTGGCAACCCTCATTCATCATTATGATGGAATAACATCCAATTTTTGTAAATTCAGGATATGATAGCAAAATCTTACAGCTACTGAGTAAATATTTCTTCTTTGATATACACCTCAATCGTGTGCCTGTTTATTGAGAAGTCCTACTTTGTTCAGTAGACTTAGGTAAAGGTAAAGGTTCCCGTGTTCGAAAGCCAGTCGAATCCGACTCTAGGGTTGCGGTGCTCATCACCGTTTCAAAAGCTGAAGAGCCAGCGCTGTCCGAAGACGTTTCCGTGGTCATGTGGCCGGCATGACTAAACACCAAGGCGCACGGAACGCTGTTACCTTCCCACCGAAGTGGTCCCTATTTATCTACTTGCAATTTCTTGCTTTCGAATTGCTAGGTTGGCAGGAGCTGGAACTAGAGACGGGAGCTCACTCCGTCATGCAGCACCCGGGTCTCGAACTGCTGAACTACTGACCTTCCACAGCCTGCAGTTCAGCGTCTTAACCACTTGAGCCACCGCAGCTCCTCAGTAGACTTACATTCATATAAATCTACATAGGACTGAGGTAGTAAAGCCCCTTTTAATTTATTTATTTTATTTTATTTCTGTGGCCTTAGCAGTAAGTTCCACTGTGTTCTTGAGAGCAAGCTCCATTGTAAGGGCACATTGAATTGCAGGCACTAAGCCCATTTACTGTGTACTACTCAAAAACAAGCCCCACTGAAACTTCCTCCAAAGTGACAATGCCATCCTAAACCCTCCAGTTTCAATGGACTCAGAAGGCTGTAATTCTGTTTAGGATGGCGTTCTGAGTGAGCTCAGGATTGGAGTTGAGCATGTTTGGAGAGGGAAGTAAGCCCCACTGAATTCAATGGAGCTTACTCTCAGGTAGATGTGCCTGGGATCTCACATTTAGTGACAGCTCCAGTATTTTAGGACTGCATCCGAACAATTAACAAATGAAAATACTATTTTCATTGACAAGACAAGATAGAAAATAAGATTACAAGATATATTACAATATATATTCTACAATATATTCTGTATTCATTGAGGGCAGTTCTGCACAAACATTTTTTGTGCAGTAAGTGTAGATATGCTATTCATTTGTTGTACACAGTACTCATATGCTCTTTAAATTGTGCTTCTTTTTGCAGATATTTAGCATTTGCTTAGCACTCAAAGGGCAACGTGTTTAGCATACTCAAACATGATACTAGTCCCTAAGTACTGTATCCATTGCTATTGTACTTGTCTGTGGTGGTATGGTTGTGAGAACATCAGTGAGACTATATGTTATTAGTAATGAGTGACAGGCCTGAGAATTCTGCTTTAAATTCTTTAAGTGTAAAGGGCCACTGTAGCCCATAAAGGAATAAGTTCAAGAGAGAACATGTTATGCAGGTTATTCAAAACTGTACTTAATTATTGCTGCTTTGTATTCAAGTAAGGCCTGAATTCTGCACAATGGCCAGGACACCTTCACTATTGTGAAGGGCAGGCTCTGATTTAAGGACATTACAGTCTAATAATTCAACAAAGGAATGATGTGCAGTGGTTTGTCCCAGGTCAAATATCAGAAAACTGACCTGACTATTCCCCTTATTTATGATAGACTTTTTTTTGAAGTGACACGATTATTACAAGACTACATATGCTGCAGATTATTCCTTGTTACTATCAAACTGGAAATAGATTATTAGCTTGCTAAAAACTATTGAAATACTTTACAGGGTCTCTTTCTTCCTACTACAGATAATGCATATTAAATATCCCTGGCAAATTACTGTACAGATAAAAATATAAAACAGTGAGAGAATATCATTTATAATTTTCTTATTAAAAATAAACAGGATGACAAGGGCAAATTGAATACTTTTCTGTCTCGACACCTTTGTTTTAGAGAGATTTTACACATGGTGGAACAAAGGCTTGTCTCTAAACCTTTGCTTCTTTGCATTTTTAAAAGCTATATTTTAATGGAGAGTGTCAGCACTGATTGTTAGACTGACTATTTCATGGGGAAATATTTTAGGTTATACAAGTTAGTATTAGAAGTACTGTATTTTCTGGTGTATAAGACTACTTTTTAACCCAGGGAAATCTTCTCAGAAATGGGGGGTCGTCTTATACGCCGGTAAATATGGTACTCTGGTCTTTCTATCGCTTTCAGTAGTACATGCTGCGCTTTGAGCATAGCAAACAACCGAAAAACAAAACAAGTTGGGCGGACAGAGAACTGGAAAAGTTGGGGGTCGTCTTATACGCCCAGTCATCTTATACGCCGGAAAATACGGTAATTTAACTAATTCTGAGAAAACATTGGCTTTCCCCTTGATAGCAGTATCCACAGACTTTTAAGACATACATGTCTGATTGATTTTCCTAACTAATTTGCCTCAAATTATTTAAGAAATTGGATTGTTGTTTGCCCTAGTACATTCCATCCAGTAATATAGTCCTTTTATTTTGTACTCTTTGCATTTGTGTGTGTGCGTGTGCGTGTGTGTGTGTGCGTGCCTGTGCCTAGAAGTCATGGCAACCTCTGGTGACTCCTATTGGGGCATGGATAAAGTTCAGAGAAGTGGCTTTGACTTCTGGCCTTGGTATTCTTTGTAGGTCTCCCATCCAAATGTTTGCCAGGGTTGGCCCTGCTTAGCTTCTGAGATCTGATGAGATTGGATGTGCCTGGGCTATCCAAGTTAAGGCCTTTTAGTTTGTATTCTTATGGTATGATGCTAAACATTCTATTCAGAAGTATGCTCCACCAAGTTCAATTAGACCAATCCAATAGCTTATCCCATGCACATTTACTTGGAAATCCCAGTGAGTTCATTGGGTCGTGATCCCAAGTAAGTATTCTTATGATGAAAACCTACATTCACTTAGTAGATGGTAAGCCCCATTGAATTCATGGGGCTTTGGGGTAAACATGCTTCTGATCTGGATGTCCGATATATATTTTCATTAGTAGTAGCTAAAAAAAGAAGATAGAACTGCCTGTAGAAATCTGCAGATATTTAAGGAAGTTTTCTCCGTTCTGAACTGAGAAATTCATTGTATAAAATGCAGAATGGTGATTGGCTGAATAAGAGCAATTCATTATAACAATAAAGTTACGGACTCTTCAAGAAACCCAACCTTCTACATAAGATCTCAAAAATCTCCGCAATACACAACATAATGGTAATCACCGTAAATGTGTACATTGCAATAAGGAAGATAGTCTTTTCAAAGTGTTCTGGTACCATGCATCTGGTAATATTAAACTTTTTATCAAGGGGTCCTGCATCACATCTGTAGAGTGGGTTCACTTGGAAACCAAAGAGTTGACTCTGAAGCCAAAAAGCCACAACTTCAAGGATGATCCTTAACAGAACAGAGAGAATATAAAAAACGGTGTAGGCAGGCCTTTGGAGGATATCTTCCTGAGCGATGTTTTTACATGCAGCATAAAGATGGAAAATGGCTCCAGGTACCAGTACGGTCACTAGCTGTAGAGCCCAGAATACCTAAAGTATAGCAGAAACTTGGCTGTCAGATCATTAACGATGGTACTGCACTTCCTGATAACAGACAACCATCTGAGCATCTTGTGATACTTGTTTCTGTTTATTTATCATAGATCATATGAAAATAGCCTTTATCTGAAAAATCAAGTGGATTCATTCTACAGTATTATTTTTCTTTTTTAGGACTACAACTAGTCACCCTTGGTTAACAGAAATATGGATCATAATATCTTCAGAATTCAGAATTGCACTATGACAATAATATTGAAGTGTATACAAAGCCCACTCATGAAGGGAACAAACTGAAAAATCCAATTCCAGTTCCAATAACCTTTATTGGCATAACAATAGCTTTAACTGAAAAATCCATTTTGGACCTATTTACAGAGGGTATTGAATCCCTTGACCTGTATATATCTTATGGACACTAACCTATAATATGTGTCTTTACTTCACAGTGGATGCCTGTGCAGGACTAAATAGCTCCAGGACACACCGTATATTTAAGCAACTGATAAAAACTATATAAAGGAGCCAGTGTGGTGTAGTGGCTAGAGTGTTAGCCCAGGATATGGGAAGCCCAGGTTCAGGTTCCTCCTCTGCCATGGAGGCTTGCTGGGTGACCTTGGGACAGTCACATACTCTCGGGCTAGCCTACCTCACAGGGTTGTTGTGAGGATAAACAGGAGGAGGGAAGAATGATGGAAGCAGCTTTGGGGCCCATTGGAGAAAAAGGCAGGGCATAAATGAAATAAATACATAAAGAAGCATGATTAAAACCATATTCTGGGCTAAATATACCCTTCCAGATGTAGCATAGGTGTGCTCCTTTGTACTTTTTCACATTTACATCCTGGAGAAGTATAGTTGTATAACTTTCACACATCCAACCACATACATTTCTAACTTAGATTCTCAAAGGGTGGGAACTCAGTTTCTGTGCTCAAAATATCTTTGAAGCAATTGCCTTAACAAGCTACATTCAGGAATAGAGGGAGATAGTGTCCTATACTCACACCCTTCTACAGGAGCCACCAGCTTTCAAGACCTTGTCCTTGGATTGTAGATTTAGAAGAATCAAAGGGTGACATTTGTTCTAGCTTATAGTCTAGAGTATCATACTTATATGCAGAAAGCTAGTAACTGTGTATACAGCATATGTGGACCATAAATCTCATGATTCAGTGAAATACAAATAAAGCTGGGGAAAATTTATGCTAATTATTAGGAGCATAGTTGCAGAAAGAGGAACTGCCAGAATGTTGATATGCTGGAAAGATTGTTCACAGAAATCTGACCTGATATGAATTAATAGTGGTATTCCTTTAAGAGGTGTACATATCCTTAAAATGAAATGCAGTGGCTCACATATTAGAAGAAAAAAAGTGGACCCCTTGCAGAGGAGATGGTTGACAGAAAGGCATTTGTAGAGGACCTGGCTTCAATGTGTTTAATCTGCAGGGGAAAGGAAGCACTGGCTTCATAAAATAAGATTTTTTTTACATATATAGTTTAAAGATCAAGTCCAACAATAGAATTGCACCTCATCAACTGAGAAAATGTAATTAGCCATCAGATGTAGATGGGGATTTATTGCAAAAGATAATAATATATTGGAATTTTCTGAGCAATATTTAATTATTCTTCAAGGGCCATTTCAGTTTAATTTTGTTTAGTTTGTGGTTCCTTAGTTTGTTTTTTAATCTAATAAAATATAACAAAGACTTTCACATCAACATAATAAGAAGTAACCCTGCAGCCTGTTTCCTGGCTGCTCTTTAGATGATGTTGAAAAACTTGTTATACAGGATGAGGGGGTATACTGAGATAACATTCTGGACAGTACCACTTTTGACTGGGCTGTTTATATATATAAACAACTTTTTTTATATAGTCAAGTTGAACATTGGCTATAAGGATATATTGAGTCTCCATGCAGGGCATTGGAGGGAGGGGGTCTTTGGATGGGAAGCTTTCAAAAGTGAAACCCCCATCTGAATTCTGAAGCGGTTTAGGCCAAAATTCTACCACCATTATTACGCCATTCTATGTAGTATAAAGATCCGCTCTAAATCTTTAAGAACATTTTGATAACTGAAATAGGTTGATGAATTCCTTCAAACAAAATGAAAAATTTACCTGTGGGGTTATGGGTCTGAATTGATTGTAACAGAATAGATTCACTTCCCTCTTGTCGGGTTCACAGCTGAAGTGTAAGGCTTCGTTCCCATAAACTGCAAAGCCCAAAACACCAAGGAAGAACATCCGTACAGAGCCAAAGAAGAGAGTGTGGAATTGACCAATCACAGTTGGAGGCCTAAGCTGTAAGAATCATGGGAAGATTCAATTGGAAAGAACTAAAACATGAAAAAGTCTTCACTATGTATATTTCTTAATTCTATAAAATAGACTATACACTTTTGGTACTCTTTCTCCCAGGTCCATTATATGGAAGCTTGTTGTGCAGTGGACAATGGAGACAATCTTTCAAGACCACTTGTTGTAATGATATCTTGTCTCAGGTGAGTTGCCTGAGACCAAATTCTGATTTCAGAGAGAAATTTCCAAGCAGTGGTCAAGATTTAAATGTCCCATGCGTATGCACAAGGCACTTCTATGCATACTTAGGGGTTCCTGTTGATTTTCTGTCCTGATTGCAGCTGCTTGCACTCGATTGGAGATTACCCTGAAAGGCCTTCTGGGTTCAAGCCTTGTCTTTAGGACAAGGCTATAAAATAGGATTCAGGAGCTACTGAAAAATAAATACATTTATTTTTCCCAATAATTTGTGTTCCATTATTCCAATCAAATATATACATAGGCTGTGATCACACACACAAAATAATCCACTTTCAATCCACTTTCAGTGCACTTTCCAAATGGATTTTACTGTGTGAACTGGCAAAATCCAGTTGGAAAGTGCATTGAAAGTGAATTATTTAGTGTGTGTGATCGCAGCTCCAGTGATTCAAATAAATCTTCAGACTACTGATGATGCAACCAATACAATGGCAATATAACAGTTAACTCTCACCCCTAAAAATCTGCAGTGCAACCCTAGGTCAAAACTGCTTTGTAGGGTGTAAGTTTTTTTAAGGATTGCACTGTAAATGCAAACACACATAGAAATGGAAAGAGTTCATGCTGCTGGGATTACCATCCTTAGCCCTGCCAATCTCTCCCACTAAGTAGAGCGTACTTCTTCTTCCAGCATTTCTCCTGCAGTTCATACTTACACAACCTTCATAGAAGTTCTTGATGTAATTTAAAGACATGTCTTGTAAGATGTTCTCCTAATGCAATCGTGGAATAATTCCTTGCCCTCATTGCCAATTTGCTGTCATCAGGCTCATTCCGATGCGATTTCTCTCTCTCCTGACCTTTGCTAGGGAAAACTCTTGTCACTGCACAATTTTGCTTTTTTTATCTCTGGGGCCCCAATTAACCTTACACTCTCAGGGAGGTGAGGGGGAAAGAAAGGCCCAAACAAAAGCTGTGTGCATGTGGCCTGCCTAATAATCCCCAATGGACATCGTCAGCAGAAAAACCCAACCCTATCATCTAGCAGCCAGCAACACAATAGGAGGGCGAATGTACAACTGCCAACGGAGTCACCATATCCTTGTTGTGCTTCAGCAGCTACAACCACATGATGCTTCTGGCTGCACTCCTGGGGATGGACTAGATGGCTGGCAATAGAGGGGTGGGGGGCAGTAGTGTGAGCAGTAAGCACCCACTGGCAGGGTAAGAAGGAATTCTTTTGTCCTGCATCACCTGGGAGACCCCCCCCCTCCTCTAAGAAACTATCCCTCAGAATAACAGGAACCCAGAATCTTAACAGCATGTTAGAGGCTAACAAAATATACTTTTATGGCCAGGATAGTGATAGTGGGAGGAGGTTCCCCGGGATTCTGTCTCACCCCATCCAATACCTGCAAACCACACGGGGTTGTGCAGACTTCTGCTGGTCCCCGTGGAAATCTTAAGGACTAGCTGTGGGCCCTGTGACAAAGTCAGTGCCAAACTAGCCTTTGAGGGCTCAAAAATCAACGAATCGGTATTCGTTTTCAGCAGTTCCTCCTCCTCACGGGTCCCTTGTGATCAATGCTCCCTCTAAGCTGTGGAGTCCTGTGAGCAAAAATTCTACTTTTGTGAGCTCCTGGCATGAAAGTTGTAAGCCAGCGATTTGGCTACTGCATAAAGTAGTTTGCTCTGGAGCCCTCCTTCCCGAGCTACGACAAAAAAACGCGTGAGCCGGAGGCTAAAAAACCGTGAGCTAGCGCACGCGAACTCAGCTTAGAGGGAACACTGCCTGTGATCCGAGAGACCTCTTGCGCGCCGTCGACAGCTGCCCTTTCTCAAGCGGTCTCATCCACTTCGTTCGCAACAGCCCTTCTCCCCCCACCCCCCACTGATCCGGTTCTTCTCCTTCCCTCCTTCTAACCCGGCCCACTCACGCCTTGCAAGACAGCCACTCCGTCAATGGAGAGCGGGCAATCCGGGCCTGCCTTTCTTTCAGGAAGCCTCCGCTGCTACCTCCGCTGCAAAGAGTGGAGGAAGCCCCCCCGGGAAGAGGAGAGATACGCACCAGCCGCAGCCCCGGCGTAGCGTTGTTGGGGCGCCCCATTCAGCCGTCTGCCTGTCGCTCCACTGGCACCATCTAGGGAGGGGAGTTGCAACCATCCTGGAAGGGGACTGCGCTCTCCGGCCGGGCTGGAGAGCATCACTCGCTGCTATCCCCCGCCCAGAAAACGCTCTCGCTGTCTCCCTTTCTCACACACGGGCGGGGAGGGGAGGGAGAGGCAGGCGGCCCTGGCAGCAAAACTCCGGGCCCCACAGCCCAACACGTGGCTTTTGCCGTCCCATCCGTCTTTGTACGCCTCCCCTGCCCTCAGCCCCAACGCAGGCTCACTCTTCCCTTCCTAGACCAGATGAGCTGCTGGGAATCAAACCTTGCCTGGGTTCACATCTCTGACCTGGGAAACGAGCACCCTTTTGGGTCCCCATTGGGAGAAAAAGCAGGGTATAAAATGTGGCCAATGAAATGAAAATAAATCAGCAAAGTATACATCAATTCAGCGGCATGCCTCCGAGCAGCGCCATTCTTAGGAGATTGCCAAGCGCGCTGCAAAAATGAAAACATTAGATGCCTCTGTATACTTTGATCATGTCCCAAATGTAGTTCCGCTTTCAGAGTCACACATCTAATGACAATAATAAAATGGTAATGCAACAATATCACAGCAGCCATAACATGACAATAAAACAAAGCAAGAATTAAAACTGCACTTCTGCAAGGAGAAACTGATTTGCGGCATGGCAAAGAACTTCTTTGCCTACCTTCTAAGGACAGAGTGAGGAGGCAGACAGGCAAATGTCCCTGGATAGGAAGTTCCACAGTTGGGATACCATCCTCCATCGCCCTTGAACATATAGTTGCATAGTATGCCTCAGATAATTGATTTTATAATGTACAAGCAGGAGACCAGCAAGGACTTGTGAGGGGGTGTGTGTCTCATTTTCCTGAAAGCCCCCATAGCCTCTCCTTTTTTCCTTTGTCCTACCTGCCTTCCTTTTTTTTGTTGTTCAGTCGCACAGTCGAGTCCGACTCTTCGCAACCCCATGGACCAGATCCCGCCAGGCCCTCCTGTCTTCCGCCATCCTCTGAAGTTGGCTCAATTTCATGTTCGTTGCATCGATGACACTGTCTAACCATCTCATCCTTTGCCGTCCCCGTCTTCTTTGACCTTCAATCTTTCCCAGCATCAGGGTCTTCTCCAGTGAGTGCTCCCTTCTCATTTGGTGGCCAAAGTATTTGAGCGTCAGTTTCATTATCTGGCCTTCCAGGGAACAGTCAGGGGTGATTTCTTTTAGGACTGACTGATTTGATCTTCTTGCAGTCCAAGGGACTCTCAAGAGCCTTCTCCAACACCATAGTTCAAAAGAATCTATTCTACGGCGCTCGGCCTTCCTTATAGTCCAACTCTTGCAGCCATACATGACTACTGGGAATACCATTGCTTTGACCATGCGGACTTTTGTTGGCAGGGTGATGTCTCTACTTTTTATGATGCTACCCACCAGCTAAATTATCTTTATCTGCCTTTCTCTTCTCTCCTCCATCTCCCTAGCAGCCTCTTCTTTAGAAAACTCTGGCCCAGTTGTGCAGTGGGGAACTGGCAAGGACTTATGAGGCTGCACCTCACTTTTCCCTCTATCCGATTTCCAAGACTATTTCCTTTTCCCTCCTCCTGGTAGCCCTGATATCCTCACCTTTCCCTGTTTCCTTCTCTTCTTCCCATCCTGTATTTACCTGCTTCCCATCTTTAGCTATATTTCTTTATTTCATTTATACCCCACCTTTCTCCACAATGGGGATTCAAAGCAGGGTTTTTTTTTTAATTCTCCTTCATTTTTATCTTCACAACAACCTTGTGACATGGGTGATCCTGTACAGGCAATCTGTGTACCTCCAAGCAAGGGAAGGGGGGAAAGCTTTGAATGTACCACCTAGCGGCCTGGTTGTGATCTGCTTGTTTTAGATTTGGCTTCTTTCAGAAGAATTTTCCATTTCCAAAGTATTTCAGGAAATGCCAAGGGGAAATAAATTCTGCACTCTGGTGAGAAGAGAGCCTGTTTTGGCCAACAGCAACACAGTGGGATTCAAAGAAGTGGGGAACTTTTGAACAAGGCTTCATTTGAATCCAAGACTCAGTACCAGGCGCTGTCACTGTGTGTCAGTATCCATCCCTGGGACACCTCTTTAGTACAAAGAAAGAGTGCCATGGAACACGCTCAGAGTACCTTTCCCTTCCCAGGGAACAACCACAGATAACCTAGGCACTTCTTGGCTTCCAGGTAAAAGAAGATGGGTCTGAATCATGCCTCACCATCTTTAAACCAGTTAGGTGTAAGAAGGGCAGTGTGTTAAACTTGGACCCGATATAAACCCCTTAAGCCCACTGGCTTTTCTTTAGCCAGGCCTTCTTTCTCATCCAATCCTACTCTACAGGATTGTTGTAAGCATGAAACAGGAAAATGCTACTTCCAGCTCCTTAGCAGCAGGAAAATATTTGGTCCTCACAACTTAACAAAGAAGTAACACTGGGAGCTTCATCAGAATAACTGGCAGAATAGGAATGGCTGGACTAAAGACCCAGTTCAGACACTGGAAGACTAGGGAAAGCGTTGCTCTGCAGACTTCATTTCATTTCAGCTAATAACAGCTCCATTTCAGGGGGGTATTGTTGAAGTGGATGTTCGCCGATAAGGAGGGCAAAGCGCTTTTCAATGACAAATAGGATGTAAGATAACATTTGTTGTCTTGCTCCTGAAGATCCTGCCTGTTGCTACCCTGCTGGCTGTACATCTAACCTCACCGAGAGTCAGTTCTGTGTCCCACCTCGGATTCGGGCTCAAGGAAGAGAAAAGGCAAGGAGGGTTTCCAACAGCCTCCTGTGGGGAAAGCCTGGCAGTCCGTTACAGCGAAATCAAACAGCGCCTGACTAATTGCTGGTCGCGGTAATGTCTTTGCAATGACACAACAACAACCTGTTTCCCAAACAGCGTGCTGGCCTCAAGTTTGTGTTCTCACTGGGCAAGAAGCCCTAACCCGGGGACAATCATCGTTCTTTCCCTTTCCTTGTCCTAACATGATGGCAGCAATTCTTCCAAAGCGCTCGGAAGTTACTATCGTAAAACGATGAAAGGTTAAGTTAAGTCGGCGTAGACAGAGATGCGAGCTACTAAGCCAAGGCGCTGGCCCTGCGCTGTTTCTCCCGAGTGATGAGCGGATGGGACGGACGGACAGATTAATAATGGATGCAGGTGTATTTTATGATAGGCATACTTATCACATACGCGCACATACACACGATCTGCCGATGGACCATGTCTCTGGAAGCCTTCATAACAAACGTAACTGCTCACTGTCTGGTGTTTGCAGTCTACATATTTCCGGGAAAGGCATAGCAGCACGGAGGAGACCGAAGGTTTGACACCCAAACCTCCGTACCCTCACACACGCGAGTCTTTCCCGAATCCCCATTCACTCCCAGGTGATGACAAAGCAAACAAAAAGGAGCCTCGAAGTAGCTGCTGAAAAGGATAATTTCACCAGGCCAGCTAGTTTGTAGCAGTGTCCCCTCTAAGCTGAGTTAGTGTGAGCTAGCTCACAGTTTTTTAGCCTCCAGCTCACAGATTTCTGTCTTCGCTCAGGAAGGACGGCTCTGGAGCAAACTAATTTATGCAATAGCCAAATCACTCGCTCACAACTTTAATGCCAGTAGCTCACAAAGTAGAATTTTTGCTCACAAGACTCCAGAGTTTAGAGGGAGCATTGGTTTGTAGAGAGACGGAGTCAGTAGTGCACAACAACACAGCGGAGCAAGGACTCACCCCCTTATCAGCTTTATAGTCGGTTGTGGCTCGTGAGCATTACTTTGTTCGGGGCTTTCTAGGAGCCGGCCTGTAGTCTGGGAGGTTTGCAGCGGAGATCCCACGCCGAAATTTGCGCAGGGGTTCGCAGAATTCAGTGGGGCTCAGCCGGCAGAACGCTGGAGGAAGGCGGTGCGCGGCCCGCAGTCTGTTCTTAGACAGTTTTCAACCAACCTGGACTGGACGTATCCCTTGTTGATTGTAAGTGGGCGGCTTATTCCCTTCAAGTACTTTTGGAAATCAAACCCTGGGATGTAGTTCGGTCCCTTTGTGTGTGTGTGTGCGTGTGTGCTGAGTGCAGTCAAGTCACCCCCAGTTGTGTGTGTGTGTGTGTGCGTGTGTGCGCTGAGTGCAGTCAAGTCACCCCCAGCTTATGGCGACCCTATGAATTAATGATCTCTAACACGTCCTGTCTTTAACAGCCTTGCACAGGTCTTGCCAACGGGGCCGTGGCCTCCTTGATCGAGTCAATCCGTCTTCAGGTTTTCCTAACATAACGTTCTTTTACCGTGACTCTTTGTCTTCTCATAATGCGACCAAAGTACCATGGCCTCAGTTTGGTCATTTTAGCTTCTAGGGATAATTCAGGCTTGATTCGATCTAGAACCCGCTGGTTTTTTATTTTTTTTGGCTCACAAGGAAATCTCACTGAGTTCAATGGGACTTACTCCCTGGCGTGCCTAGGATCGCACCCTTAGTGCGGTCATGGGCGAATAAGCTCAGTTTCTATTATTTTTCTACGGGAATAGTAATCTGCTTCACCATCGGGTAAACACAACCCGAACAGCAAAGCCTGCGATTTTCAATCTGACAGAAACATTACGGTCTTCCCGGGAGCTGAAGAGCCACTTTGCCTGACCGTAGCCACGTCCACTCTAGAGTGAGTCCCAGTCTAAAGGATTGACTGCCACTTGACAATGTTTGGGGTGGCAGCGTTTGTCTTGTGGCTGAAAGAGTCCGGACCAGTGTTCCCTCTAAACTGAGTTGGTGTGAGCTAGCTCACAGTTTTTTAGCCTCCAGCTCACAGATTTTTGCCTTCGCTCAGGAAGGATGGCCTCAAAGCAAACTAATTTATGCAGCAACCTAATGACTCGCTCACAACTTTAATGCCCATAGCTCACAAAGTAGGATTTTTGCTTACAAGACTCCACAGCTTAGAGGGAACATTGGTCCGGACTATGGCTCGTGAACGCTTTCAGGACTAAAGAACGGACAGTTCCCCTTCGCCACCCCCCACCCCCCACTCTTCTGTCCCTCACTCAAGGCTGGGACCTCAGCCGCCTTGAGAATGGCCTCACTTGCCCTCACTGCTCGTAGTCAGTGTTCCCTCTAAGCTGAGTTAGTGTGAGCTAGAGCACAGTTTTTTGGCCTCCGGCTCACACTTTTTTGTCTCAGCTCAGGAAGGCTGGCTCCAGAGCAGACTAATTTATACTGCAGCCCAATCGCTCGCTCACCACTTTAATGCCAGTAGCTCACAAAGTAGAACTTTTGCTCACAAGCCTCCACGGCTTAGAGGGAGCATTGCTCGTAGTGTCTGCTCGACGCCGGGGCTTCCCTGCCTAGCCCCCCCGGGTCGACCATCTCGTCCTTTCCATCATCACTGTTGCCCAAAAAGTCTTTTCGCCGACGTGGAGCCCGCAGCAGGGAGGGAAACCGTCCCCGCTGTCCACCCCCTCCTCCCCCGGCCCCCAAGAGCCCAAGTCTCTCGCCTCTTGGCAGCTCCTCCTTGCGGAGGCGGACCCCACGGCGGATATAAAGGAAAGGCACATCTGGGGGAAGAGGGGAAGCCGATCCGAGCTCCCCTCCACACCAAGCGCCCGGGCCAGAGTTGCCTTCGCCAAGGGGGGCCCCGCCTCTTCTCTGGCGCGATGCCGGCAGTCCTCCGTCTCGTCGATTAGAAGCCTGGCGGGAGGACGGCGCGTTGGTCCCGCACGGCCGGCGGCGACTCGCCTCCTTCCAGCCCCTCCCCGGCCCGGCGGTCTGGACTCCTCGCCGCGACAACAGGGACTCGGGGGAGCGGCAAAAGTTGCTCCAGGCTCGGCCCCGCCAGATGTTGCGGTCTCCTTGAGGAGAAGAGGCGGCTTCGCCTCCGGGCACCCCCGAGCAGAGCGTCCCGCTGTGTCCGCGGACGAGGCCGGCGGCTGGGCCATGCAGCTGAGCAACCTGACGGGGGATAACGGGAGCGGAGCGCCGCCGGAGCCGTCCGAAGCGGGGCTGCCCTCCTCGCCGGCGCGGGCGCTCTTCGTCGTCCGCTGCGTGATCCCTCTGCTCTACCTGTTGATCATGGTGGTGGGCTTGCTGGGCAACGTCACCCTCCTGCGGATCTTCGCCGGCCAGGGCGCCCGGCGCAGCGTGCCCCACATCTTCATCTCCAGCCTGGCCGCCGGCGACCTCCTCCTCCTGCTCACCTGCGTGCCCGTGGACGCCTCGCGCTTCTTCCTCGAGGACTGGGTCTTCGGCGCCCTGGGCTGCAAGCTCCTCCCGGCCATCCAGCTCACCTCGGTGGGCGTCTCGGTCTTCACCCTCACGGCCCTCAGCGCCGACAGGTGAGGCAGCCTCCCCAGCAAGAGACCCGGGAAACGTCCGCCTTTCTATCACCTCCTTGGGGGGGGGGGGGGGGGGGCCAGGGAGGCTGGGTGGCACACACTAAATAATCCACTTTCAATTCACTCTCAATCCACTTTCCAACTGGATTTTACTGTGTGAACTGGCAAAATCCAGTTAGAAAGTGCATTGAAAGTGGATCATTAGTGTGTGTGTGACTGGGGGGGGGGAGAAGAAGAAGAAGAGATTGGATTTATACCCTGCCTTTCACTTGGAGTCTCAGAGCGGCTTACAAACTCCTTTCCCTTCCCCTCCCCCCAACAGACACCCTGTGAGGTGGGTGGGGCTGAGAGAGCTCTGACACAAACTGCTCTTTTTCAAGGACAGCTGTGCCAGAGAGATGCTCACACGTGGCAGAGTGGGCATTTGAACTCGTGTCCCCGGTCCTACTTTCACACTGTCTGCAGCCATTACACTTCGCCGGTTTACTCCAGGGTATCACTGTGCAAATATTAATGGCTGTTTGTGCAATCTGTAGAAAAGTTAGCAGAGAAACTGCCCCCACCCTTTTGGTGCTTTAAAATCTCTACTGGAGTCTCGGGGACACTAACAGCACTGAAGGAGCTGAAGGAAGTGCTGAGCGGACAAAGATACTAAAAAATAGGTTGGGTCATTGGAAACCATCATCTAATTTCCCTAAATCCTTTGTTTGCCTGAAGGAAGAAGACAGTTTTAACAACAACAACAACAAAGGTGGGAAATTTGGACAAGTAGCCATTTGTGACTGCTAGGTGTCCATAAAAATCCATCTGTTGGCAACTAACAGGGAAAAGATGTGCATCCCAGTGCACATCTGTCCTTCACTCAGGGCTACAGATGGCAACAGCTGTGACCCATGCAGAATTCCAGTCAGTCCTCATGCATCCTCAGTTACATGCAACTTCACTATATCTGCATGGTGGAGAGTGAGGATCCAGGATTTACCCTGCAGTCTTCATGGCAGGAATTGTGCTGCAATAACTTCAAACCAGATATGTACTTTTCTGGCCTCTCTGCTATGTTGGATTCTCAGCCTTCTAGTTTAACTCAGCCTTCTAGTTTAACTTCTAGTCACGGAAGTTGCCAGGTACACAAAAATTGGCAGGTGCATTAGCAGATTAAGTTTATGTGTGTGTAAATTCAGAAAGTTACAGACTGAAATCTGAGAGAGCTGCTTTTAAGAGCCCTTTTTATATATCATATGTTGTCCTTGGGCTTCAATATTCCAGTACAAAAGTATATTGCATCAAATATGGACATAAAGATGTGACAATCTTTTCATTACAAATCTTATGAGCAACCATAGCCTCACAACTCACATGTATTTCACATGCAAATATATGATTTGTATTCATGCACCTTTCATAACTGATGTGGCATATGGTATACTAAACGCCTATTTCTGACTCGACTGCTGGCAAAGTGTCTCATTGTTGTAGAAAGGTTCAACAAGGTCTTGTTGTGAGAGCAGTTTCACAAAGGAAGAGGCATATTCTTCTTCATTTATTAGGTCTACCTTCCTCAGGTCACAATAACACAGCTTCCTTTCCAATGCCAAGACAATGGAAGAAGCACAGTTGTCCTAGTGAGCAAGTTGGGTGCAATGGGTGGCAATTCAGCCAAAAGGATGTCTCTGCGGAATCAGTTTGGTTTGAAAAACACATTCACCTATGGACTTCAAGTAGCACAGTAAATATAAATATAAAATTATATATTTTTTACATTTAAATACATTAAAAATAGCACACTAGATATATAAAATACAGGAATGTTTCCTTAAAGGTATACAACATAGGCAATTGCTGGTACCAATTAACTGTTGAACAAAATTGTAGGTAAACTATTTGGAGGATAATTAGGTATATAATTGAACTGAAAGTTAACCAAACCACAGAGGTATTTTGGACTTCCTTCTGTTTAGAACATGATTTGATTGTCGCTTGCCAATTTGATGAAAAACACATCAGCTCCATGCAGCGACTCAAGTGAAACTAATTGCTGTGAAAAAATTACCTTTGGAAAAAACTGAACACCTGTTGGAACAATTTTTCCAGCTGCATTATTCATATGTATTTATTACTAGTTTTGCAAAAGTTTATTTCTAAGCCTATTCTCGAAGCTGAGCAACATAGTTTACAAAAATTCAAAATAAAAACAAATATCAAATATAATCAAAAGTAAAAAGCACCATACAGCTCAAATACAATATAACATCACAAAATGATAGTCATGCATCTAAACAACGGCAATTAACAAACAAAAACCAGTACCAAATGGTAAAAAGCTATACCTAATATCACCAGAAAACATAAAAATCCAGATAATGGGACCAATTAAATAGCAGCTACAGATAAAACCAATAGGGTAGATGTTGGGTATTACAAGTTTAAAACACTCAGTATATCTGGGGTTAAATGTTTGTTTATGTTACTCACAGGAAGTCACATGTTTCTCATGTAACCAATGTTCTTTAGCTGTAAGAAGCCCGGGAATTTTCTCCCTGATCTAGGAGTTTGATTGGGACGAAAGTGTCAAAGTGTTTTAGCATTTTATGGCTCCTCTTCCCATCTTTGTTTGCTGTTCTCAAGAAGAAGTAAGAGTAGCCATAATAGCTCTCTTCTAGTTTTGTCTTTGTAGAGTAAGGATGTAGCCGATTTAGCTCTGTTGTTATTTTCATCCCAGTTACCCTTCCCATGCTAGAATTTAGTAAAAACTTTATATTTTAATCACACATGGACTCTCAGTCTGAATTATTTTACTCTGGCTCTGCTGGACTATATTATCTCTGCTAAATACCATTTTTTTTCAATATCTCACTATCACCCAACAGTAGATGTACTCTAAATAACAACAAATACAATCAGTAAGATTAGATGATCAAGACAAAAACAAAATGACCTAACACAAGGGTAAACTGAAAACCTAAGGGGAAAAACAGTTTTCAAATTGTTGCAAAAATCAGCTTGATATTAGATGAACTTCTTAGGGGAGAACATTCCAAAATCAAGGCATCACAGCTGAAAAGTCTTGTCTCCAGCTCCCCCCTGCATTGCTCCATATGTGGGCAGCACACAGAGTGAGGCCAATCTAATCCAACCAATCTGAACTTTTTGCTCCCTGGTTTCTTACTAAAAATGAGTTACTTTCAATTCTGAGTAATTAATAACCAGGCCTTCTTCGGAGCAGTAATCTGAGAAAGAATGTAAAAGTCTACACATTTCCACTATCAATTATCGGCGTATAATATGCTGTATCATCAGTTTATAATAGTGATGGCAATCATTAATATAAATATTAAATAGTGGTGGTGCAAGGACACAACCTTGCTTCACACCCTTATTCAATATAATTTGACCTGGCAGTTGACCAGAGGGGCCATACCTCATTTGACCAGAAGGAGAATCATAAGAGTTGTTGGATCAAAAATAATAATCTGTCCCTAGAAGTATCCCTCAGCTTCTCCCAGAGCCTCTTTCTAGGTATTGAGTCAAAAGTAGCCTTGAGGTCTATGAATACAACCACAAGCATATCCTCTTTAAAAGTTAGTATACTTGTCTATCAAGAATTGGGGGGGGGGGAGTGTAACAATGATCAGCAGTACCAGGGCCCTTCCAGAATCTGGCCTGTTCTTGACCCAGGGAATTGCCTCTTCCAACAAGGCTGATAACTTGTTATAAAGAATGGAAGCATACAGCTTTCTCATTAGGGATAACCAACTAATAGGACAGTAATTATGCAGAGCCAAAGGATCATGCTTTTTATAGAATGGCATAATTATTGCATGTTGCTGTATCCTAGATGTTATCCCAGTCTTAATGATCTAGGTAAAAATAGGTGTCAGAATGTCTGCCCACGACATGAGGAACGGCCAGAGAAGCAGATCTTAAACTTTGGGGAGGCTGGTAAGGAAGAAGGCTTTAGGCATTTATAGCTTTAAAGGTCAAGCTAGCTTCTTCAAATATTCCTCCACTCCTACAGAAGTTCCAAGTGTCCTGGCAATGAACAAGGATAACACTGAGATTCTCTCCCCCCCCCCAATTACCATACCATACACACCCAAATACACCCCAAGTATGATTGAATAAATCAGGGGTGTTGAACTCATTTGTTATGAGGGCCAGATCTGACATAAATGAGAGCTTGTTGGGCCGGGCCATGTGTGTCATAAAATGTAATGCCAGGTAGCAGAGATATAAACTTTATAAAGGCCACAAACACAAAGGGTGTTTTTTTTAACTTAAAATTAAAACATGCTTAAAACATTAGCACTATTACAATATTTTGTTTATTTAACACTGTCTGATAACTGACGCCTCTTGCTCTGAATTATTGCATCAAAATGTCTATGCTGTTGCAATCTTGAGTATGCTGTTTAGGTGCATATCTGTAAACTCCAAACCTATGATGATGCAGCAGCAGCAGAACTGCAGGACGAAGCAGAAGACAGCCAGTTCCACTGCAGGCCTGATAGAAGCCCTCTGGGGGCCTGATCCAGCCCCCAGGCTGCATATTTGATACCCTGGAATAAATCATGGAGATTAAGATGTTCAGCCCCATAATTGTAACAGATTGTGGCTGTGGCTTAGTGGTAGAACACATGGCTGGCATGTAGAAGGTCCTAAATTCAGTCCCCAGCATCTGCAATTTAAAAGACTGTGTGAGCGGAAAGACTTCTCCCTAAGACTCTGGAGAGTTGCTGCCAGTCAGAGTAGGCCCTGGTAGCCAATGGTCTGATTCATAATATGGCAGTTTCATGTGTTCATCTGTTCATGGTAGTTATGAAGTAATGAACAGCTCCTACCAAAGCCTATTTATCAAGGAGTTCTAAGTCACCAAGGGGGTAAAACTTTGGGTTTTTCAACACCGCAGCTGAGACCACCTTTACAAGCTCAAGTATGGAGGCTGTTGAGCAGCAGGATGGGCAGTATAGAAAGAGAATTCCCATTCTGTCCAAAGTCTCAAACACCAGCTACATACATTTGAAACTGGAATTCCGAGCACTGAAAAATAGCCAACAAACAGCAGCCATTCCCCTTCCTCTACCATTGAGACTAGATTGATGCGGCACCAGGCAACTTGGAGGGCGCAGTTGGTCCAATTAGGTCTTTGTGATACGTATCAGGAGAGCCTGTTTCTACAGGATTGCATTCTTGGTCATTTATTCCCCCTCCCATGAACCACCTTGTCATGAAGCAACAGCACTGTTATGTTTGATGAACAGTCAACAAGGGTGCCAGGGTCACATTGTTTGAGAGAGGGCCCAGAATAAAGGGCAGGGCACAATCATTAGGTCAGTTTGTGAACGTCTTAGGATAGCAACTAAGACCCATGCTGGCATAACCTGGATATATGCTGGTGAGTTTGAAGAACTGGCAGCATAGCACCCCACTTTAACTGTGGCATTTTAATCCCAGTGCTGGTACAGCTGCTCATCAAGTCTATGCTGCCACAGGGCAGTTTAGAATGCCAACTAAGTCCACAGCCAATCACTGTTCTCCCAAGCACTATGTAAACCTCGGGCAGGAAACCCATATTTCACACACACCCCAATAATTTATGGTGTATGTGAAACCACGTAGGCTATATAGTTGAGAGGGGATGTGGAAAAAAAGGTTGATGGGATGAAATGTTGTTCATAAACTTCACAAAGAAAGTGGTGGGTTGGCTACATAGGAAAGGTGCAAAAACAAACCATTGGAGTCTAGGCCAGCTAATCCAGAGATGTTTCCAGGACTCCATTCTGGAACGGCTTGTTAGCCCCATGTGGGGCTAGAACCCAGGAATTCATGCTTGCTAAACCTGGAATGTTCTACAGCACTATGCCTTTCCATACAGTTTTCTCTGCTCTGATATCTATGGCTGCTTTTGACACTGAGGCCAATCAAGATTCCAGATGCCCCATGATTTGTCACTCCCTATGGTGTCTAGTTGGGCATCTGATTACAGGAATTGTCTGCAGTGTGCATCATGCCAGTTCTCTCCTGCTTTTGCTGCTGACTAGTTTGTTGCTAGCCCAAATGTAAGCTTTGCCTTATTCCCATTTTCCCTTTTGGTGGGGTTTACCCACCATTTTTTACAGTTCTGTTTTGTATACTTTTGTTTACCCACAGTGAGCTATAAGAGAGATGACAGGGATGCCTTTTGTGAGTATTCTGTGGTTTTGTTTTTTGTTGCTCTGTCTTCATGTCTGTATTCAGCCTGCATGCCCCTTGGGGCATTCTCCCTCCTGGATGAGGAACCTGGAGTCTTGCTTGAGAGACACTGTGCAGTTTTTCTCTGCCAAGTGAGCTGTGAAACTGTCATGGTGATGTGGTTTGAATTGCCATGCTTCCTTTCTCCTCTGCAAGCGGAGATTCAAATGTCCATCTGTGAAATTGCCATGAGTTCAGTGGTTTCAGCTCTCCTCCTGGTATGCCAGAGACCCCCATACAGCCCAGGCTGTTGTGTTTCTTTTGTTCCTGCCACTGTTGTGTTCTCTGTGTGGATGAAGGCAAAGTAATATCAAGCAGGCATGGCAGTGTCTATATAATTGGTTAGTTTTGCTAATGTTGCAGACTCAACTATTTTTTCTTTCCAGATCTCTATTGTAGGACAGTCTTCTGTCTTCCATTTCATTGCAAATATTACTCTGGCAGCTGTCAACATATATCTCAGTAGGTCTTGTGAGGTTCTGTCTATATGATCTGGTAGGATTCCTAGTAACATAGTCTCTGGTTTCATCGGAAATTTGGTTTTTAAAATATTTTGAATTTCTTCATGTATATTTCCCCAGTATCTTTTCGTATTAATGCAAGTCCACCACATATACAGGCATGGTAATGTCAATAGCTGTTAGTTGGTGGCTTCCATCTATGTTTGACACTGCTGTGTCACTGGCATGCTGCTCTGTGATTGATGGATGTTGCTGATGTTGCTGTGACTGATTTCGCACAAGGAGCTGCACCGCTGTCGCATCTCCCTTTGCCCCGTTTCCATTGGTCAATTTCCCACTTGAAGCCACGTGGCCGCATTTTGACCCATGGCTTCACCCGATTTTCCCTGTGGTTTCGTGATCCTCAAAAAACAGGATCACAAAACCGCGGGAAAAATCGGGTGAAGCCTTGGGTCAAAATGCTGCCACGCGGCTTCGAGTGGGAAATTGACCAATAGAAGTGGGGCAAAGGGAGGTGCGACAGCGGCACAGCTCCTTGTGTGAAATCAGCCTGTGAGTCCAGTGCACTTCCAGTGCTTTCAGATCCTTGGAGTTGGGCTTTTTGCATTTTCTTTTCTCTACTGAGAGACCATAGGATGCTGAACATGGATGGCAGCATCAGTAGTGTACCAGCATCTGGGGGTTAGGGTTGAGCTGCCTATTTGCTAGAAAATTGAGCCTTCCACATTAGTCCTCCTCCTCCTCCTCCTCTCACCTCTCTCTCTGATTTTCTCTGAATTAATATGTGCTGGTACAGTCCATGTGTTTTATCAGAAGGGGTGGAGATTAGCCATGTGGAAAGATTAGTCAAAATAGGAATGGAGAATTAGGCAGTAGCAGTTCTCTGCTCAGCAACCACAAATGGATGGCTGTTTCTGCTTCTTCTGTGGTACTTCATGCCAGCTTTGCATCTAGACCATGATCCTCATGTTCTTGTTCTGATAGCAAGCACTGTCACAGCAGTCATAGGTCATTTTGGAAAATAATATTGGCAATTTTTCTCCTTGTTGCTCTTTAGTCATTGTGTCCACCACTGACTAGTCATGAGTCTGGCAAGGAAACAGAAAGGATAGTCCCGTGGTGTTTGGTATTAGGACGAAGCATTGGGGAACCAGCCTTTTCACCCTCAATGGCCCATGCCTTCATGGATTCATGCTCAGTGGTCATGCCTCTAGGAGACTGGCTTTGGATTGTGGCCAAAGTAGCTTCCCATTAACATTAAATTCATTAATAAGGGTGGCTCTCCAAGTTTCATGGATTACCCCCTTGATTCTCCCATGCTACATCCTACATTGTTCCCAAGGACATAGAGGGAGGGAACTGCAGAAGATAGGGAAGCAGGAAAAATCCATTCTGTGAGCTCTGCTTCATCCTCCAATTCAACACTTTGACATTGGCATGGCTGCATCAAAAAGCAGTTTCTTGATATATTTCTTGGCCATTTGAAGCCCTTGTGAACACAGTCAATTGTATCAAACTGAGGGATTTTAATGACATTTGGAGACGTATCACCCTTGTCAAACCTTGACATTCTGAATATATTTTCCTTCCCTGTCTGAAATGTATCAGCTCTAATGTACTGTACTTTATTGGGAAAGCTTATTGGACCAAACTCTGAAAACCTAGACATGCTAAGAATTGATGGACGTCTTAAGCCTCATTAAATCACTCTATGGAGTGGCTTTTTATGCGTAGGCAATTTACCACTTGGATTAGGTAAATTATCACTCCACATCATTGTGTAGGCCTTCCCTATGCAGTAGGGTGAAGAAAATTGGATGCTTTTTCTGTCATCCAAATGGTTTATGTCACATCAAAAGAACCCTGATTCCAGGGATCATCTGTTATTGGATTTTTCTGGCTCTAGGACTTTAAACTACTTGTCATGCGATTCAGTCATATATTTCTACAACATAGCCTAAGATAAGTTGAAACTCAAAAACAAAACACTGGTCTCGGTCTCACGGAGAATTTGCCACGTGAGAGGCACAACTGCTGGGTGGATTAAAAAGGCGCGATCATACGGCAACATCTGGCAAGCGTCGCATGCCTGTCTCCAATCTGTAGCGTCCAGCTGAAGATGCAGAATTAAAAAGTAGCTGGGAAAATGTAGTATTTACTGGAAAATGCGGGGCATGGGCAGGCCTCTGATTATGGAAGCGCTGGTATCCCATCACATCTGGTGCCCGTCCGCATCCCACCGGATGTTTTCTTGTAAGCCTCTGTGGTTATGCACACAAACGTGGTACTGCTTTGTTTCCACGCTTCACCATCACCGTGTGATTGGCGGCTGACGGCCTGTGCACGGAGCCTCGGGGGAACGTCGGATCGTGATACCACGCTTCATTTTGCTCCGGAGCAAAAAGCCTCACTTCCCCTCAGGATTATCTCGCTCGTGTGACCGGGGCTACTGTAATGTTTGTTGTGATTACTTTTAGGTACCTTCTAATTACTCAGGGTTTGGACAAGACATACACCTGTGATCTGAAACAGGCATGTATTTATAGCCATTCCCATTCCATATCAAAATCTTGATACACGTTTTCCCCAACTGTATTCCACTGCCATAGCCAACCCAAAGTCCTCTAACCCACTAGACCTCATATTTCTCATGAATAGCAAGCATATTAACTGCTTGTAGTCTGGGAATTTCTGCTCGTTTGTTACTCAGGATCTTAATCCTAGTTTAAACGTAATGCCTGTGAGGCAAAAGAACATGCTCATACAACTTTATGTGCACCTGGAATCTTGTTTAAATATTGTTGCTACCTCTGCAAAGCAACAACTTGTGCTTGAGTTAGTATGCCAGAGATCCACAGAGGTTGTTGCACAGGCATGCTAATTAAGCAACCTATCTTATTAGGATCTGGAGACCTGTGTGTGCATAAGCACTAGTAGCAATCCCGTGTAAACAAGACACTAGGCTTCTAAGCATGGAGCAAGGGTGTGTGTGTGTGTGTAGGGGGGAGGTATTTGTGAATTTGTGCAGGGGGTTGGACTAGATGACCCTGGAGATCCCTTTCAACTCTATGATTCTATGATTTTTGTGACGGTGTCCTGGGTAAATTCTTTCACTTTTCCAGCATTGTGTTTAACTCAGACCACAGTCTCAGGACTCAGGAGATGCATCCAGGCACCTGCACCAATGCCAACTATTTTGAATGTGCAGCAGCTGAAGAACTGCCCTTCTAGCACCATGTGAGACTCTGGAGCCTGCTTTCCCTCTCTTCCATACTGTCCTGCAAAGAGCTGTCTGGATTTACTAGATTTCAATTTACTAAGGGGACTTCCTAATCGAATCAACATGCTTATTGGTTAACATGGTTGTTAATAAAAGGAGCAAAGCTCCATCTCCAAATCCCTGGACATCATTAATCATGACTGTTTGCAGAAAGCTCTAAGGCACTTGAGGGCTGAAGACAGATAGTTTTCATTACGCTTCCTAGGCTGGTGTTGAAAGCATGCAGAGCTTGTCTTAATGTTGTGAAACTGAAATGAATGTCCTTGAGGACTAATTTAAGGATCAGCTGGGTTTAGCCCTCCATGCAGTAAATTTTCCAGCAGAGTATCTGGCACCATTTCAAGATCTGGAGGCCTCAAATGCCAACAGTCCAATGGTCCTAACACCAGCTGTGCTTTAGGGGAGTACAGTTTTTACATCTAAATTTCTTTCAAAGGAGGTTAACTTCTGACACAGGAAGTGTGAGGTCTTGAAAATTATATTCATGTTGTAGGAATCCTTTGTCTTAATTCGTGATGTAGGAGTCCATTGTCTTAATCCCACATGTAGAAGGGCTGGTGGAGGTATTTAGTAGTGAGGATGTAGCTAGTGTTGTTATGGGGAGGAGAATTTCTTGTTCCAAAATTCATTTTTTCCTATATAAGCATTGATTCCTCTTATTCTTATTATCAAAAATAAAGAGAAACTCCCCCCTTTTTTAAAAAAGTGAGATTTCTCTTTCATTTGTTTTTAAATCAATGCATGCAGTTTTTTTTAATGGTACACACCACAGGATGGTGGGATGGTGGTCTAGCAGGAAGATATGAAGATCTGGGAAGACATTGCCTATCTATGAACATCTACAGTGTGAAATTATGGAATTTTGTGGAACCTCCCTACCTGCCCTTCTTGTCGGAATTTCTCTTTGATCAAAACAGAATTGATTAGGAACAGACTCCAGATTCCCCCCAAAGGAAAAGAAATGGACTGTTGGATTTCAGGGAGAAACTGGGTAAAGAGAAATTAAGAGATTTTCTCTTAACACAGGTGTGTGGCACATGCTCGCAAGTACTACTACCTGTATTGTTATTTTATATGCACAAGGACTGAATCCTTACTTCTGGGGCTGTGTCCTGGTAAGATGAAGTCCAAAGGTTGTTCCTTAATATTTCCTTTGTACATTGTATTGCACACAGAAATACATCCAGAATATTAAAATAAGGAGTCCAGGCCATGTTTTAGATATTTATTTTATTTTATTTTATTTATGTCCTGCCTTCCCCACCACGGCAGGCTCAGGGCAGCTAACGCCATATTGGCTTCATAAATAATAAGACAATAAAACAATTTAAACAAATTAAAAACAATTCAGATCATTTAAAAGACAACACACATAAGATGGCAAAGCTGTCCAATTGGCCACCATAAGAGAAAACAGCAACTGGCATCTAGTTCTTTAGCATTTTGTTCTATAGTAAGAGGGCATAGATGTTAAACAGGTGGCCAAAGTAATTTGTAAAGACAGATTTCATGGCTTGATGATAGGCCATTAGGTGTGGCATCTTATCCGAGCGCTTGGCAGAAGAGCTCCGTCTTGCAGGCCCTAAGGAAGTTTTATAAGTTCCACAGGGACCTGTTGTCTTCCGGGAGCTCATTCTACCAAAGTTGAGCAGCGACAGTAAAGGCCCTAGCCCTAGTTGAGGCCTGCCTGGAGACTTTCATGCTGGGGAGAGCAAGAAGGTTTTGCAAACCTGACTGCAGTACTCTCTGGGGAACATATGGCAATTCATAATTCAGATTACAGTTCAGGACACTTTTTCAGGTAAACAATCTATACTGCCCTATTCTCCTGCCCCCCACTCTCACAGATTGGGTTTAGTGTAGGGTCAGAGGGGATGCTGTTTGCTGGGAAATTGGCACAGTTTATTTCAAGTCTATTATAAAAGTGGGAAGATGGCACTGCCGCTAGTGGAGTCATGTTACAGTAACATCTAGACCAGGGGTGTCAAACTCATTTTTTATGAGGGCCAGATTTGACAGAAATATTACTTTGTCGGGCCAGGCCATGTATTCCATAAAATGTAATGTCAGGTACCGGAGATATAAACTTTACAAAAGACACAGGCAAACCCAATTAACAGTATTATTTTTACTCAAAATACAAAGAAAAGCAATTGATTCCAAGGAGTGAAAACAATTGATTTACTGGGGAATCCACAAAAGACCCAATAAATGCATTTAATCATATGCAAGACTAGGTTTTCCCCCCAAGCGATACCATAAAAGGGGGGTATCTTACTCTTCCATACAAATTAGCTACTTTTTGTATATATAGCAGTTCTAGGGGTGAGTCATCATCCTTGGAAGTAAATAAGGTCCCGGTCACATGGAGGATTTGCCGCGGGAGAGGCATGAATGTCGGGCGGAGTATACAGGCGCGATCACAAGGACACATCTAGCAAGCGTAGCACACCCATCGCCGACCTGTAGCATCTGCCCAAAGATTTGGAGTTAAAAAATATCCAGGAAAGCCTACTAGCAAACCGTTTGCTACAGGCCATCGATGGAATACCTATGTGTGATTGCTTAAGCACGCTCCTCTTGCTGTGTTGATGTGCGCCAGAAACACGCGCCGACAAACAAAACCCCAATTTGCCGCCACCGTGTCTGATCGCGTTCTGGCGTGTTAAATTGTGCCATGCAAAAAGCCACACCTCCCCCCGCATTATGTGTTTCCTCTCTTCCCCCACCCTGCCTCTGAGGATCTCAAGGAGGTACACCACACTCCTCCTTCCACCACCCCATCCCCACCACCACCACCACCACCAAAATCCCCGTGAGGTGGGCCAGGCTGAGCAATTGGCCCCGGGTGATCCAGATGACAGGGTTCTGGCTCAAGAGGGGGGTGGTCTGAAGTTGCTTCTCCTCACTGAGCTGCGGTCAGAGGAGGTGGGAGGGGTGTGTGGCTTTGATTGCGTGCTGACCAGAAGCCATTACCGGCTGCTCTTAGACCTCTCGCTCTTAAATCAACTCTAATTGTCTATTTTTAAACAAACCTAACCTAAAGTATGCCGCCTAAAGCTTCTAAGGGCAAAAAGAATCAAAAGAATACCGGGGGAGCTCCTTTGCTAAAGGAATTTTTTGCATTGGCTGAACTTGTCAGTAACTCTTCAGCTTCTTCAGGCATTGGTGATACAAATGCTGCTGACTCTCTCCTCACACCAAACTTTTTATTAGAAGCATTGGGAAGACAACGTCAAGAGCTGAGGCAAGATACAATGGATATGATATCACCTCTAGCCCAACGTATGGAGGAATTGGAGTCTCAATATAAGCAAACAGCTCAAAAAGCAGAAGCAGCATTAAAGAAACTCTCCTCCCTGGAAAAAAAGCTTGGAACCACCTCTTAAGACAGTTGGTCTAGAGAAAAAATCATGATGTTGGAGTCTCGCATAAGAGACAAAAACTTGAAATTTCGTGGTTTTTCATCAAATGCCAAAGCAACAACAAACCTTTTTATTTTCATGGTGTCCTGGCTGCCCGCCTCTTTAAAATTAGAGGAGGGGGTGACACCACTGATACTGCGAGCTTACGAGTAGGTAAAACAACAGATTCTTCCAGGCTGCCCTTTCTGGCAGAGACATTATGGTGGAGCTGGCAGACTATCACACTAAGAGGAAAATCTTGATCGAAGCACGTCAGCAGAGCAGCTTGGATTTTCAAGGAAGCAAAATACTTGTATTTCCAGACCTTCCCCCAGAAATGCTTAAGATTTGAAGAGACTTAAAACCTATTATGTCTAAACTCCAGGCAGCAGGTATAAAATACCGTTGGTTGCGGTCACGTAAAATGTTTGTGGAATATCACCAAACTCAGTATATTGCATATGACTGTTTCTAGATCAGCTTTGTTATCTGCATTAGGTTTGCCTCAATTAGGGCAAGATAGAGCTTGATGTACTGTAATTTTGTAATGTTCTATCATAATAGCAAGCTACATATTTATTAGTTTGAGATATATAAAGTTGGAGGTTCTGGGAGGCCTGAGGAGCATGTGCTCCCATATTGTAGTTCACAAAACCAAAATAGGACCCACAATAAGTAGGGAATACCAAAAATCAGCAAATACCGTGCTACAGACGATTATAAAATATCTCAAATACTTTTAATGTATTTTTGTTTCATATTTTACAGTTTTTTCTCCATGTATTATTTATCATATAAGCCTTAATACATAGAAAGAATCATATATCAAAACATCTAAGTATCGTCTCTTAATATATCACAAAAGATATTGCACAACCCCTTTATTAATATCAGTCCTCCTTAAGTGCTTTTCACTTTGGAGGAAGCTTTGAGCTCACTAAGAGAGACTTTTTGCAGTATTCATTGAAAAATTTGGATTAATATTTTGGTATTTGGCAACTTTGTGCTTGGAAATATCTGTTGAACTCCCTGAGGAAGACACTGAAACAGGAGGATATCTGGACCTCTGTTGGAGGAAGACTGAGCACTTATTCAAAATAGACTTAAAGGAGTCCTCCCTCTTAAAACTTTTGTATAATTAAGGAGGACTGATATTAATAAAGGGGTTGTGCAATATCTTTTTGGCATGGGGTGGGGGAGAAGGGTCTCACCTAGCTTACATTGTAAGCTTCCATAGACCCAATGGTTTCCTGGGCTCCAACGTATACTTTATCAGTTAATCAACTGCAATATCAGATTAAAACAAGAAGATAGAAGATGCTGGAATTGAGGAAGCTAAATATTATCATGTATGTGTCAATGCATAATTTTGAAAGAATGAAAAAAGAAGAACACTGCTTATATAAAGAGATATAAATATAATGTAAGGACATAGAAGTTGAATTGATATAATTTTGTTTAAACATTAGATGATGTTATATATAATTTATGTACTTTTTTGGTTGTAAGTAATATAGTTCTTCAATTAAATAATAATAATAAAAAAGAGGAGGTGGGAGGGGGGAAAACAGCACAACTCCTCTTTATTTGCCTTTGCTTCCATAACCCCCCACTATTTTAACTTAGCTTCTTAGCCCCACCCCCTAGCCATTTCCTTTCTATTTCTTGACAGCTTCAATCACACACAAACACCTCAACACGTGGTGCTCACCCCCACCAGCAGCCTCCTGCTTCCTTCCCTCATACCAGTTGTTCGCGGGCCGGGTAAGAGCCCAAGAGCCCCTAGGCCTTATGTTTGACACCCCTGATCTAGGCCATATTCTGTCACACTTATATTGGCTGAATAGCAGCAACAACTTAGAACAGTTCACACACACACACATTCAAAAGACTCTAAATGGAACATAATCAAATTTCTCAAACTAGACAGTGGATTCTGTGAAGTTAACAAGTATATTGAAATGATGGAATGTCCTCTTGGTTTTGATCAAACATAAGAACATAAGAGACGCCAATGTTGGATCAGGCCAAAGGCCCATCCAGTCCAACACTCTGTGTCACACAGTGGCCAGAAATACCAGTGCCATCAGGAGGTCCAGCAGTGGGGCCAGGACATTAGAAGCCCTCCCACTGTTGACCCCCCCCCAAGCACCAAGAAGACAGAGCATCACTTGCCCCAGAGCCCCTAGCTATACCTTGTGGCTAATAGCCACTGATGGACCTCTGCTCCATATGCTTATCTAATTCCCTTTTGAAGCCGCCCATGCTTGTAGCACCCACCACTTCCTGTGGCAGTGACAGTGATCAAAGAGTTGGTAGTCATTACAAGATAAAATGTGGGCATTTTAAAGAAAATCTATGGATCCACTACTTGAAAATATAATATATCCCATAGAAAGAGGTCACAGCAACTGAATTAAATTATTTATATCCTGCTTTTCTACCTCACAGGGTGCTCAAGCTGTTTGACTACCCATAATAGCCTAATTCTCATGGGGGGCAGTGGTGACTCCAACCTTCCCTTCTGTTTATTACCCCATAGCACTAAAATCAGCATCTATCAGGCCCTGTGGGGCCATGGACATGCCCTTTAAAGATACACCTTCCAGCCAGCCACTTGACAATCAGCTTTCGGGTGGCTTTACCTTCAGGGCAGGAAAGGATAGTGGCAAGGGAGAGATTATTTTGAGGTTGCTATTGATGGCTTTTGGGCTTGGATATGCCCCCATGGGGATTCTGGGTATGATTCAGCCATTTAAAAGGTCTGTGGGAGGAAACTGAGGAGGATGCACCAGTTCTGGTTCCCAGCACAGAAAGGAGTAGATCTCATGGAGAGGAGGTGGAATGGGGTGATGCTCAACTCTGGCTCCTCTCAGTTTGAGACTAAACAAAGTTGCATCATCCAAGAAATTGCAAACAGTCTTGGTCTGGGACTTGACACTAATGAAACTGTAAAATATTCAAAACAGAAAACCTAAACACTCTCAGCTCCACCTACCTCACAGGGTGTTGTAGTGGGGAGAGGAAGGGAAAGTGATTGTAAGCCTCTCTGAGACTCTGAGTGAAGGGTGGGGTATAAATCCAACTCCTCCTCCTCCTCCTCCTCCATATCAATTAAAAAATTAAAAAGACAAGTCAGACAGCAGACCAACGTATCAAAGATAAAACCAAAACTCAGAAATCCTTAACTGGTACTCAGGTCAAAGGCCTGCTGACATACCAGAGTTCTAAAGGAGGCAAGGAGTTCTAAAGGCTGGGCGACATAACTGAAAAGGCCCATTGAGCAGACACTCCAATGATCATCTAAACATGCAGGTAGGTTTATATGGCCATGGTGGTTTTTGAGATATTCAGGTCCTAAACCATTTAGATTAAAAGCAGTGCTTTACTGAAATGACTTGAAAGCAAGTGAAAGTGAAATAATATTGGTATGATATACTCAAGCAAGAGATTATAAGATAAGCATATGGAGCAGAGGTCCATCAGTGGCTATTAGCCACAAGGTATAGATAGGGACTCTGGGGCAAGTGATGCTCTGTCTTCTTGGTGCTTGGGGGGGGTCAACAGTGGGAGGGCTTCTAATGTCCTGGCCCCACTGGTGGACCTCCTGATGGCACCTGGTATTTCTGGCCACTGTGTGATACAGAGTGTTGGACTGGATGGGCCTTTGGCCTGATCCAACATTGGCATCTCTTATGTTCTTATGTTCTTATACACAACTGTAGTGCTGTGTCCCAACTGAAGCAAGGACTGAATCTGTACTTATAGAAGAAAATCTCTCCCACCCCCCTGTGCATGTTGCAGGTAGTATATCTGCAGGCCTTTTTGGAACAGAAGTGCAGGAACTCATGGCTAGTATACTCCCATGCCAAAATGACCAGTCAGAAGCCACAGCCTTTCAATAAAGAAAAGCATGTATTCTTTGAGAAATAATGCTCATTTCCCTCCTCCAATTTTAGGTACAAGGCAATTGTAAATCCAATGGATATTCAAACACCCAATGCAGTTATGTGGACGTGTATAAAAGCTATTGCCATCTGGATAATTTCCATCCTGCTAGCAGTTCCCGAAGCCATATTCTCTGAAGTGGCCCATATCAACGATGCGGATAATGTCAGTTTCACAGAATGTATACGATATCCTCCGAAGGATGATTTACACCCAAAGATTCATTCGGTGATGATTCTCTTGGTATATCTCCTTATCCCTCTCACTATTATTAGTGTTTACTACTATCACATTGCCAGGAGTTTAATTAAGAGTGCACATAACCTACCTGGAGAACACAGCGAACATTCTAAAAAACAGGTAAGTATTTTAAGAGTTTTACTTTAAGAGAGTTTCAAACATCTCATTCATTAAGATCAGATGTTACTTCAAAATAGTAACATTCTACTGCATCTACTGTTACTAAGTTATTCCCACTCACATATTTTGCTAAAACTATATTATCAGAATTTTCTGATCATCTCTAACAACTGTTGCCTCATTTTAAGTTAGCCTGCCAGAGTCCATGTTTTTTTTAATAGGAACTTCCATGTTGTGGGATGGACTCCCCGAGGAAGTGAGAGGGTGCCAATTTTTTGTGGGCTTTTAGAAGGCACTGCAGTTCATTTTAAGTGCTAGGGCTTTCAAGGGAGTATTGGCTGCAGACATTTGGGGGGGGAAGGGAAAATAGTTTCTCAGAATTTTATTGTACTTTATATGTTTTTAATCTGGAATTATAAACTGCTTTAAACCACAAAGAAAAGGTGGAGTATAAACATTTTAAAAATTAGTTAAAAGTTAAACCACCCCCTTCTTCCAACACTGACCAATCAATTTGGTCAACATGGTCAATGTTTAGAGCACATCAAGGGTGGGGGGAGATAACAATAGCATTCAAGATAAGACTTTGGCTGGATGTTGCAGTTACAGCTGAATACATTGCACATTTTCCTTTGGGTCTACAAGAATCCACTGCTCATTCTGTCTAGCTTTAGATGCTCCCACAGCACAAAGGAGCTTTAGTGAGTCCTTGTAGCAGTCATCAAGTTCATGGCCTCCCTACAGTCAGCTAATTGGCCAGTGTGTGAACAGAATGCTGGACCAGGTGGGCCTTTGGTTTGATCCAACATGGCTCTTTTCATGTTCTAATGTTCTATGAGGTTTAGGAGCCACTCAGACCAATGGGAAGCTATTCTGCTATTGGCAAGATAGGCAAGACTTCAGAGGAAGGGTATTTCTTCACTGTCTTTGAACTGAATTTCCTTCACTCAAATTGCTAATAATATTAGTTTCTGGATTTTCTGGTATCACAGATGCACAAATTCTTATTGGATTATGCCTTGGCATGCATCCCCTAATAGTTGGCAGGTGGGGTAAGCTCTGACAATGCCAATCATCTGCTTGGGGGTGGCTGGGAAAATTAATTAAACTTTCCCCTATTTCCTTTTCTGTAGGAGATAGATGCAGAGATTATGACGATGACCTTCACTATTTAGCGGACCCACACAGTATGATCCCGACATGTAGCATTATGTGAATACTTAGTGCTGCATGCAAGGATCTGCTCCTGAAAATAGTCAATAGTGTAAAAAATTACTGAGGTTTCATTGGAAATATAGTATTGGCTTCTAATGCTGTTAATGTTTCTGGACTGTATTTAAGTGAGTTGTGAAAACTAATTCAAAGTATAATTTTATACATTTGGATGAAGGCTTTGCCGTAGACCAGCTCCATTTTCCGTGACTGACTTAACTCTGCTCCTTTTATTATTTCAGATGGAAACACGAAAGCGCCTGGCCAAAATTGTCCTAGTCTTTGTAGGGCTATTTGCTGTATGCTGGCTGCCCACCCATGTGCTGTACATGTACCGGTCCTTTAACTACAGTAAGATTGATCCATCACTTGGTCATATGGTCATTACTTTGGTAGCCCGAGTACTCAGCTTCTGCAATTCTTGTGTCAATCCATTTGCACTCTATTTCCTCAGTGAAAGCTTCCGGAGGCATTTCAACAGCCACCTTTGCTGTAGCGTAATGCCTCATCAGCAGAGGTCTGCCACTTACCTGAATGGCTCTTCAGCCATTCGAATGACTTCTCTGGAAAGCCATGGCAGGAACACTGTCACCATGACAACTCTTTTCAACGGGCATCACCCCAAGCAAGAAATATCTCTGTGATTTAATCAGTGTAATGTTTGAGCTTGGAATGAGATCCAACAGTTATTCATTTACTATATGAGTACTTTATCTAATTTTCTTTAAAATGTACTGATATCATAGATGTGTGCCCTTTACTGTACATTCACATTGGTTTTAATGAAACTAGCCCCCCCCCCGCACTTATCAGCTATACAGTTCATTACTTTGAACAACTAATCTTTTTTTTTTTTTGGTTGGTACTGATGAACATATAACAAAGATACATATGAAGAGGAGTGTATATAAATTTTTGCTATTTAAGAAGAAATACTGATTTACTTAACTGACAACTTGACAGAGGCCCTTGTTTTTTTAAAAAAGGTTGTATACCTCAGTAATGTCTTTTTACAAAAGACTGTCCAGCAAACAAAGAACCACACATGCTGCTAATGCTCATGTATATATGGATGTACATTCACACAGCTATGCTTGCCCAGTCTCCACTGAAATTAATGGATGTTAGCTGACAAAATACATCCCAGTCCAGGGACGCTAGATGTGTGCAAGCAAGAATTGCTAGAGCTGGTGTCTAAATGCAAACAACACAATAACATACCATGTAAATCATGTATCACGACAAATTAGGAACATACCTCAGGATAGTTTGTCATAAATTTGGAAAACTCTATGACTTGGGTCCTAAGGTGTCATTCCATCAGTGCAGCAATGATAGATAGTTCCTTTGACGGAATGGCTGTTCCATTTGTGGATGCCAATTCCCTCCCCTTGCTGCAGCCCCACAATGACCCAAATATTAATCATCATCTCAGATTACATATGCTTCCTATTGTTGACTGTTGCATGTTACCACTTAATGTCTACTGGTTGCCTGGTTTGTATGCTTGATGCCGTTTAACTTAGAGCTTTAAATTCTGTATTGCAGAATCAGTGAATATTTGTGGGGTTTAGATTAAAATTGGATGGATAGATCTCGATTGGAATCATTTGCCCCATGTCATGTTCCAGTAATTTCACAGCAAACATTAATGATAAAAATTAACTAAACTTTAAAACTTAAAAAACCTCCTTTTAAGCACTAAAAATTATCTTACTTTGCCCCATTTTAACTAAACCCCTCATTGTTACCCTTCCTCCTCCATCTGATGGATGATCCCATGCTCAGAAAGGTATAATTTACTGATTTACTAAATTTAACTGATTTATTTAATTGACATGCTTGATTTATTTAATTGACATGAACAAAAACTATTGAGGTAGACTCAGCATGGGTTCTGTAAGGGAAGATCTTGACTCACTAACCTTTTAGTGTTCTTTGAGGGAGTGAGCAAACATGTGGACAAGGGCGACCCAATAGATGTTATTTACCTTGACTTCTGGAAAACTTTTGATAAAGATCCTAATTAAAGGCTCCTAAGTAAGCTCAATAATCATGGGATAAAAGGACAAGACCTCTTGTGGGTCAAAAACTGGCTAATTATTAGGAAACAGTGAGGCTGAGGACAGACTGGCAGTATGAAGCTCGAGGAAGGTGGGGCAAAAAGACCGGACCAAGTTGTGCCGGGGATTCCTGGTCACACTGCACCTATTGATGCGGGAGCATACCGGGGAAGAGGCGCAAGTGAGTGTTCGAACTGTTGGCCCACTCCTGGCGGAGGCGCAGCTGTAAGTGGCTTTTTTCCACTCCAGCGACATGCGCATAGGCACAGCACCGCAGCAATGAGGCTTGTTTGCGGCTTTTAGCGTGCACACTTCCGGGAAGCAGGATCAATGCACTCTCCAGGATTTGCTACAGCTTTCACCTGGTACTTTTCGAACTCGGTAGGGAATCATCATAGGATGGGTTGAGTATGGCTGGGGAACGCCTAACAGCTGTGGCTGTGTGAACCGACCCCTTTAATCCGTTTGTGCAACATGCCTATATCAGGCCAAACTGCCAGTCTGAACTCAGACTGAGTATAAATGGGCAATTTTCTTAGTGGAGGGTGGTAAGCAGTGAGGTACCGCAGGGATCAGTACTTGGTCCAATGCTTTTTAACTTGTTTATTAATGAATTGGACTTGAGAGTAAGCAGTGAAGTGGCTAAATTTGTGGATGACATGAAATTGTCTAGGGTGGTGAAAAGCAGGGAGGATTGTGAGGCACTCCAAAGGGTCAAGGATGGGCGAGTGGGCGTCAACATGGCAAATGGGGTTCAATGTGGCCAAGTGGAAAGTGATGCACATTGGAGCCAAAAATCCTAACTATAAATACATGTTGATGGGTCAAAGATGGAACATGGAATTTTTGAGAAGGTGAAGTATCTATAGAAGAGAGAAGGGTGGTTGAGGGTGCGTAGCCATATAGGAAGGGCAAATAAGCAGAGGCATGGCTCTGTGAGGAAATGCAGGGGAGCTAACTTCTATCTATTCACTAGAAGAAACTTAATGGTGAAAATAAGACTAGACTGATAATCTTCAGTGCCCTGATGCAGTTGGACTCCCTATTCTTTTGTATGCATCAAAACTCGTAAAGCCATACATTTTTCATGTTACTTGAAATTGCTTCTGAACAGGAAAAGTACTTTGGGGTTAACCAGTGTGTGCCTCTATACTCTTTTGTGCTACCATTTCTATAAAAAAAAGTCTTACCTGAATACCCTAATTTTCTCCGTACATTCTTCCCCAATACTTTTTATATGATAAAAAATGTATCACATACTCCCTACATGACGATTCCTGGCCTTAGGTTGTCTGATGTCATGCGGGCCAATGTGATTGAATTCATTACAGACCCAGTTGTATCTCTTCAGTTGCCTGCTTTAATATGGATTCAGTTATGCTGATAGAGAATGATTGGTAGATGTTTCCAGTAATTTTTTAAATCTTATTTTGTGGCACGAGCAGTGGGAGCCTTGTAGCACAGTGTGACAAGGAGGGTTTGGTTCCTGGCAGAAAAGGAAGACAGCCTGGTGATTTCAGCTGGAACAGGTATCTGGCTGACAGGAAATTGGTACATCCTGAGCAGACAGCTTTGCAGATGCCTTGTCTCAAGTTCAATTTCAGTGGAAGAATGTAATGATATTTATGAGCATTCTTTGTAGTGTGATGTTTGTAAATTGTTGCTTTTGAGTCTGTGCAATTTTCTTAAATTGTGTTTTGATAGAAAATAATGTGCTGTACTTCCCAAATGTTTGAGTGGTCCTGTTATTGCAATTCAATAAGTATTGTCAATGTACTTGAATTATAAGTGAATCGGAGCTGTATAATAATTATTAAAATGACCTAAACAGAATGTATCAAGGATGGACTTTTCTTTTCCAAGTTGTTAAATTATCTTCACAACTGTCTTTATAAGCTTCAGCCCAGAGTAAATTAGTTGTGGTACTCAGGCTATAGTTCTATGCACACTTACATTGGACGAACACCTTATGAAACACCATGGAAATTGCTTTTGAGCAAACATGTATGGGATTGGGCTACTGGGCCCATATTAATGGGGAAATTGTGATCACATTCACTTAGAACCTGTGGACTAAAGAACAAATAACTGTATACAATGGGATATGCCTTCAAGTGTCGTCTTAATATTTCTTTACATTTATTGATTTAGGTTATTTTCCTACCCTGGCTCCCAAAGGAATGCAGGTTAAAATATGTTTGCATTTTTACCTTTCCAGAGCAAATCACTAGCTCTGAGCCTATCAACCACACATGATGCTGGGAATTCATGTTTGGATCCTCCGATATGTAGGTTCAGCTGGAAAAAAAAATCAATGTGGAGAATGGAACATGGATTGGGACCACAGCACTAAGGAAGGAAAGTTAACTCTTTCCCCACATGTCATCTTCCTGATCCAAAATCCTTCTATGCAGGCAGCTTTAGTTTCAACAGGGAAAAAACAGGCACAATGATGGGTATCTTAAAACAGTCCAGGAAGGGTGTACAGGTAATAGAATGAGCAGGAAGGGGGAAATATATTGTGAAGCTGAAAATGTAATAAACAAAAGTCCAGGCAGTGCTTCCACGCAGGAGTGCCACAGGCAGCCAATGGGGGCACTGAAGCATACCTCAGAGTGGGGTTGAAGAAAAAAAAACCCCAAAGGGACGCACCGGAGAGGAACGATCACACTGCTCATGTTTTTCCATGCCGTGCCTGTGTGATCAGATGCCCAGAAACCTGCGATGGAAGCACCTTGCTGAGGTAGCCACCAGAATTTTCCAGTGGCTATTTAATCTGTGCGGGGGTCATTTTAGCATGAGGTAGGGATGACTGGGACATGGGAGCCAGTTGTGTACATTTGATCATGCCCATTTGATCCAGAGGGGAGTGGTGGCTATGTTGGGCCAAACTGCTGGTGTGATCACACCCTTTGATTGTGATCCTTTGGGTAGATACTTTTATTTTGTCTCTGTGAATCACTCTAAGTGCTATACAAAGAACAAAAAGAGTATTTTTTTAATTAAAGAAAGGGGGTGATTTCATTTAGTTTTTAGTTTCTTTGTATTATTTTTGATAGAGGCAAAGGACTAAAATCTTGAAAGAATAAATTTGAGTTTGTAGTAAGAAAAAGTTCTTTATTAAATGGGATTCTTATTTTGGGTTTGTGTGTGATACTGTCTAGTTAGAAGCTCTCCTATTATGCAAAGGATTATACATGGTAATGATTAAATTACATAGCTCCAAAATCGAATTGTGCTCAAGAAATGAAATGACAAAAAAGCAAAGCAAATTATAGCTGAGAAGATATTCTACATCAAGGCAAAAAAAAATTAGTAGAAATCCTGCCAAAACTTAATTCAAAATTAATCAGGAGCATAACATATATATGATTAATTAAATGCAAAGAAGAGATCTTCTGAACTATTTATTTCATTGGAACCTGATATATAATTAGCATTCCTATGAGGAAAAACCCAGCATAAAGTAATGTAAAAGTGTTTGGACTCATCTGATCTAGAATATGTTGGACTATGTTTGCCAACTTCCTGGACAGTTTTAAGATACCCAACTTTGGGTGGAAAATTCCTGGAGATTTGGGGGTGGGGCCTGGGAACAGCAGCCTTGTGAAAGGGAAAGATCTCAGAGGGTATAATGCCATCAAGACCACACTTCAAAGCAGACATTTTCTTCAGGGGAACTGATGTCTGTAGTCCAAAGGTAGTTTCAAGTCCAGCAGCAATTTAGAAAACAAGTTATTTTAGGGGAGGGGGACTATGAGCTTTCGAGACTCAAATATCCCTTCATCAGATACAAGCAGAGAAGGGATACATATGAGCCTTTATATCTCAGTCTGAAGGCGGAAGGAAAAGAAAGGAGTCAGGATGCAGAGGTACAATGCAATCAGCTTGATTAAAGCAGAGAGAAATGCTTACTGGCAGAAAATTAGCATCTGCAGTGAGATAAGAATCCTATGTCCCTATTCAGCCCTGGTAGGGCACTGGTCAGAATCTGTGAATGAAGTCATGGTCAGATAGTTGCCCCTGAAACTTCTCTGTTTAAGGACTGCCACACATTGGTCAGCAATGGAATGTCATGGAAAATTAAAGTGGTCTCCCACTGGTTTCTGAATGTTGTTATTTTTGATGTCAGATTTATTCCTATTTATTCTTTTGCCTGCTCTGAATTAAGTTTTGACAGGGTCAACAGCATTTTTTGGAAGGGGAGGTAGTGTTAAGTGCCCTCCATGTCTGACAGGAGAGAATGAAGATTCCCAGTCACTACCCACAACTAGAAAAGACACCTTTAGACATTTTTCTACTAGTTTAAGGGGAGGGTGGGGTATAAGTTTGATAAATAAATAAACATAAATTATTGCTTTACAAATGTTGACCTTATAACCTTAACTTGTTATTTAGTGTCACTTTGCATATCTTGATCATCATCATGTTGCATGTTAATTTGCTGTTCATTCTCTGGCTATACGTTTGAACCTTGCCTGCCATTCTAATGTGTTTGATAAAGTGTGCATGCACATGAAAGCTCATATCTTGAATAAACCTTTGTTGGAATTAAAGGTGCCACTGGACTTTATTGTACTGCTTCAGACCAACACAGCTGACCGACTGGATCTTAAGTAGTACTGTTACTTTAAAATCTACTGTTCTAGCGCTTTATTAGATCATTGTTCCAGCACTTTATGATAACTGATAATTTAACTGTTATGGTTGTTTTATGACTGGTTTTAATGGTATTTATATATGGAATTTTATGGAAGCCACACTGAGCCTGCCTGGCGAGGAGGGCAGGGTATAAATGGAATGAATAAATACATAAATAAATATCTCTTGCCTTGAAAAGCTGACCAAGGGTCACCATAAGTCAGCTGGGGCTTGAAAGCAAAAACAAAACCCTTTCAAAAACTTGTTGGTCCCCTCCACATTGCAACCTTCCAACCATATGGCTCTTATTCCATGTGGGTTATGCAGCCCTGGGAGTAAACTTTAGTCTTATACATTTATTTATTTAAAACATTTATATGCCATTTTTCTACCCAAATAGAATCCCCAAGGTGGTGAAATCAAGCATTAAAACATATTAAAAAGCATTTAAAATTATATGTATAAATATTTAACAATACCATTAGAACATATGGACACATATAGAAGACATATGTTCTACATGACTGAAAATATATAATCAAGTCCCCAAGCACAAGCTAAAAGTGGTGCATAGTAATAAACTGGGCAAATGCAAAGTACACTACAGAGAACTGCCAGCTAATTTTTTTTATTGCGAATGCACAGAATTGCTGAATTACTTTCTCTTATTTCAGGCATAATAATGTAAACGAACATTAGGGAAGGATAAATCATACCATTAAAAGTGAGAAACAATTCCCGATTGATAGATTGAAAATTTCCAGCCACGATTACCCTCTGACCTGATTTAGGACTACAGTATGAATTTAGTGATGCCTTACTGCTCATTTAAAGGGACTAGACAAAGAGGAAATTATTTATTAATTTACTTTTCAATCTAAGGGTAGCTTTGTACATTATCTCAAATCTTGCCAGCTGAATAAATAAGTGACTTCTGGATTTGGCACTGCGCATCTCATTACAGTTAGAGAAGATGAGCATCTTGCCTGCAATCAGTTACGCAAGCTGTTGGGAGCTTGTTTTTCTCACCACAGGGAAGATGTGCAAGACCCATCTTTGAATATAATAAGATACACATCAGCCGCACATGGAAGGCCACTGATCTGGCTTCTTCGATATTTGAAGCTGCTCTGAAATTCACATACTTTTAATTTATTGGGAATATGGGACTATAGAAGATGAACATCTGTTCCTGTGGATGGGAAATGGAGCATGATTCAGATTACAGATGATACCAAAATTATGGGCAACCCATATCATATAAAGAAGGAGACTACATTAGAAATGCAATATTATATTAAAGAAACAAATGCGGTGTGGATTATAATTCATGCCTTGGCAAACTATGGACGTTTATGTACAGTTCTGTTCTGAAACAGAATCTTGTTTTTATTTGTCTCAGAAGTAGATTTGCCAGAATATTTCTTTATTATTTAATAAAATATGTATGCCCTAGCTTTCCCTTTGTGGCTCATGGTGTCTTACGATTCATAATTAAAACCACAAAAAATTCAATTAAAACTGTTTAAACCCAGGAAACACCCATAGCACAAATCCCATCAAATGCCTTAGCAAATAGGCAAGGCCTCCTAAGAGCCTTCAAGGACAGCACCCTCCTAACCTTCTTAGGGACTCCATTCCATAAACTGTGAGCCACTATTGAGAAGTGATGGGCTCTAGAAGATGCCAAGTGGGCAACCTTTCATGAGTCAATAATCAAAAGGTGGTGACTAGAGGACTGTAATTGGCACACAGGGACAGAGAGAGAGAGAGAGAGAGAGAGAGAGAGAGAGAGAGAGAGAGAGAGAGATGGTCATCCAGACATATGTGTCTAAAGCCATAAATGGCTTGGAAAGTCATAGCCAGAACCTTGAATTGAGTTGGGAAATGAACCAGCAGTCAGTGCTTTTGTTTTTAAATAAACAAGTGATATTGTGATTCTGCTCATCAAGCACAAGGGTCACATTGATCGAGAAATACGTAATTGTATTTTGTAAAATTATAAAAATTATAAATAAAACATATTCTGTTTACGAACAAATGCTAGCCTGCGAGCAAGAGACCAGAACAAAGATTGGTACTGCTTTACATGTAAACTTTTTCTTGAATGTACTACTGGAATTTTGACGAAGATTTTTTGAAACAGCAGATTATGACTGAGAGTGGTAAACTCCTTGTAGTGCTGCAGTTTTCTCTTGGGCTGATTTATTGCCCTGTGATGTGATAACATTGGTCTTGGGCTGATACCTTGGAAAGGAATGACAAGCAGAAGTTTTATTGAAGCTGTGACCACATGCTGACTCTGCATGTAAACACAGGTTTCATTTTGGAATACAATTTGTACCTTCAGAGGACTGAAAACCTAACACATGACTTTCTTCATTGCACTTCTATGCATCTTTTGCAACTGTGGATTTTTGCATCGCTGTAATCTTGTGCAATGGTGGTAGAGGCTTTGTTCTCCCCTGTATGTGGACATTGTTGTTTATTAGCGGTGTTGTATTCCCTTTTTGTGGGTTTTTTGTTGTTGTAAATTTGTAAATTTCAGTTTCCCAATAAGAACTGTATGTGTGCATTTTGTGTGGCTGTTTATGCTTATTTGTTCCTTGGCTATTTACAAACAAAACATTGAAATAGCTACCTTCAAGTACAACACCTTTATTTGCATATAAAATAGCTACCTTTATACTGGTAGGACAGGGGGGCCACAGAAAGGAAACAAAGTCGGAAGGGGGCCACGGTTGGAAAAAGGTTGAGTCTACACTACTTTACATCACTCTTCATTCCCTCCCTTGCTCCTGGGACTGCAATGTATAAATATAAACATGTCCCATGTCAACAGGTATACTTTGACAAGCCTTTATTGGCATATGTGTATATATACAATAGGAGATCAGATTAAATATAGATCGGAAAATTCAGATCCATATAGGGTAAAATTGGAGCTACGGTGCAGAAAAACAGCATAAAAGCAGAAAAACCTAGTGGTTACTTATCAGAACGTATAGCCCTAGCACCAAGAAGAAACCTTGCTACTATTTCAGTTATTTCCGTATCTTGATTATCAAGCAAAAACAGAACCTTAAAATCAGGAATCTCTGGGAACTGAGCTAATATAGGGTACAGAAGATCCTGGCGAGGCACCAAATAAAAGGGACATTGAAGGAGAACATGGGTGACAGTTTCAACACAGTCCTTCATACAAGCAGGGGTCATTTCCTGCAGGAGCACACAGGAGCAGAGCTCCGGCAGTAAAGAGACCAGGGGGTGGGCACATGCAACAAGCCCCGCCCCCTGCTCCCAGCAGCCCCGGGCAACGAGGAGCAAGAAGCAGCCAGGTAAGTTGCAGTGGGTGTTGCCTTCTGACACACGTCTGGTGATGTCAAGGAGTGTGGCATATGCAAATGTTATGCTAATGAGCTCCTGCACCTCTTTTTCTACAAAATGACCCCTGCATCAAGGACAGCACCTGTTGGAGTAGGGGATCCCCTGGAATCTGCCAGAGAGAAGAGCAGAAGGAAGAACATTAAATGTGGCCAAGGAGATGGCTCTGCGCAAATTTGGAGCTTTAAGTTGATAAAGATATACAGCTGGAAGATTTGCATTTGAAACAATCCCTAAATTTAGGGGAGAGCAGGTTCTGTTAGCCCAATAAACTAGATTTTATTTTTTAAAATGCCTCAGGCTCAGAAAGCAAAGATAGAGATTCTAAGGGTAAGTTCAAGGAGCATATTTTGACTTCGATGTGAGTAGCCAGCTAGAATTGGCAAATTCAGAAAGTAATTGATACAGATAACTAGAGGGGTCAGAGTTGAAGTGGAGTCACAACCAAAATTTAATGGTGTGGATCCATGCCTTAGTAGCCATCAAATTCTGTCCGCACTCCAAACATAAAGCGGCATATGGAATGTCAACAGGTGTGTTATACATTGGAGAGAAGGAAATAAGTCTGGAGTTACTCTGTGAGTGGGTTTCATTTTAAAACCTTTAAGAAATGCTGATTTATATTAACATGTGTGAAGAAATGCCTTTTTTCCTGGGAGGTTTGAGATAAGCCAGAACCTCTGCTGTGCATTGTAAAAGTTTTGCTTCTTCTCTATGGGCAGAGAACAGGCAGTTCAATTGCTTCCAGTTTATCTTCAAACAAATGCTAATAGGTCTAGCTAGAGACAATAGGGTGGGTCAAGTTCTCCCCCTTTCTCCTAGCAGGACACAGAATTTTGGAGGACTTTAGGCTAAAATGGATCCAGGAATAATCTCCAGGAAGAAGCTCTAGGTAACTGCTTCTTTCACGTGGCATAGGTGGAGAAACAGATAAAACATCCTTGCAGGAGGAGGAAGGTCTCTCTTTTCTTTGGGTGTTGAGGCCATGAGTGCACATAGACCTCTCCTCTGGGAATGCAGCCATTTTTGACCATGTGCTTGCCCAGAGAGCTACAGACAGATGCAAGGTAATGGTCACTCTGTAGAGATTTATAACATCCTAAGCTTTAGGAGCCTGTCCTATTTTAATATCTGATAGGGCATGTACAGAGAGAGAGAGACACACAGAGGATTTGTGTTTTACCAATTTCTTTTGTTTCCCTTGCTCAAATCTGGTGCTGTGCTAAAAGTATGCTTGTAAACATTCCCTTTTCAATAAATACTTTATAACTTTGGATGCTGGGAGTGTTTCTCTGTACCACACAGACCTCCACCATCTCAGACAATCTATTTTAAAAGGAGAGCCAGGGGGAAGGCAGGCAGTGGGCAAGTGCACAAGGCAGTAGTTTGTCCCCATGGTGACCAAACATTGGGCAGTGCGAGACATAGAGGCAAGGCCTCAGATCTTGGAAAAGAAGCTTCCCAGTGGGCAATTCTGGCTAAAGGTCATCTGGTGGAGGCAAGCTACTGGAGAGAAAGAAAAGCCTCTCCAAGTGTTGAGAAAACTTTGGAGGGCAGGGCGGAATAGGGCCTGCAGGCCAGAGCAGGCCCATTCTGCCACAACATGGATAGTTCTTTACACATACTATTCAAGGCCAAAAGCACACAAAGACTGAACAATGTGGTCCCTTTTCTAAAGAACGCTATTACAACTTGGAAATTCATGTATTTTAAGCAAAAGATGAAAGAAAACAATAAAATGAAAGATAACCAAATTATTATGGAATTATTTCTGATGTGTTTCCCCCCCTTTCCTGTTAATTGTGGAGCCAAGAAATTTAAAAAAAAAACTTTTTTCAAGATGTACAGCTGCAAATGCTATTGGTACAGAATGTCTGGTCTTAATTTGGCTTTGGCTTTTGTTCATTTATGTCTCAACTTTTGTATCACTTTTAAACAAAATGTTCAATTATGTTTACCCAAAGAAGGGCTTTATGGTTTTTCTGTTGTTGTCCACCTATGAAAAGCCATAATTTGTTGTGACATCAACACAATACCTCAGCAAGAAACTAAAATAACATAATTGTGTCCCAATAGAGAGGGGAAAGAAAATTTCTGGTTTTAACAACAAAAGAGAATAACAGTCTTTTGCTGAACTTAGGTAAACATGACCAATAGCCGCTTCTCCAGAAACTGCAGTCTTCGAGTATTTAGGCTCCTCACATGATGGAATACTGAACAAGTCTCAGACGTATCTCACCATATGTAGGGGAATGTTTGGATGTGGTCTGTACACACATACATGTCTATTCAAGAAACACGGAATGTTACGTATGAACTAGACCTTAAAGTTTACACAGAGATGCAGTAAAATAGGAGTGCTGTTGCCCCCCATGAAAAGCACTCCTTATTTTGGTAATAGGTTAAAAAGGGTGACTACAGCCTGGAACAAAAGCATTTCCCCACTGAGAGTCAGAGCAGTGCTTCCTCCCCTAACTGATGTCACACAACCAGAGCAGTAAGAATGCAGTGGCATCTTTACAGGAACTTCTTTTAGAGCCCATATTCAACTGGTGCTCCATCAGCTGCACTGGTCCAGACTGAATACTGGATCTAAAATGGTTCAAGGTTTTGGAATTAACTTTTAGACCACTAAATAGTCTGGGACCAGCATATTTTTGGGACCGCCTCTCCTGGTATATCCCCCCAAGAGGTTACGCTCAATGAATAATAATCTACTGGTGATCTCTGGCCCGAAAAATATTTGGCTGCCCTCAATCAGAGACAGGGCCTTCTCAACACTGGCTCTGACCTGGTGGAATTCTCTGCTGAGTGAGATCTAGGCCCTGTGGGATTTGATGTTCTGCAGGGCCTGCAAGACAGAGATTTTCCACCAGGCCTATGTTTGAGGGCAGTGATGGCTGCCATTTTAGATTGGTTTCCCTTCCTCTTCCTTCCCCTTCCTCCCCCCCCCCTTTGGTATCTGTTAATTCGTTTTACTGACTAATTGTAGAGTATTTATTTTCCCTCCCTGTAAGGGGTGCTCCCTTTTATACACCATCTTTTGTAAGGATTGTTTTAATGTTTTAATAATTTAAATGATAAATATTGTTTATGTACATGTTGTCACCCACTCTGAGCTCTGTCTGTACAGGGAGGGTGGGTTATAAATCCAATCAATAAACAAACAAACAAAGGAAGGAAGGATACATAGTTGCAGCAAAGAGTCATGAATACATATAAAATAGGGGGTTAAAGCCCCCCCAAAGGATAAAAGGAACACCGGAAGCTTTAAAAAAATGGATGCCCTCAGTGGTTGTTGCTAGGCAACCACAACTGTTTTTCCAATAGCATTCCAAAGCTTGGTTTCTCTCAGTAAAAGGCAAAGGGGATGGGGCAGGACCCTATCCAGGGCTTTTAAAGGAAGAAGGAGGAGGAGGAGGAAATTGGATTTATACCCTGCCCTTCACTTGGAGTCTCAGAGCAGCTTACAAACTCCTTTCCCTTCCCCTCCCCACAACAGACACCCTGTGAGGTAGGTGGGGCTGAGAGAGCTCTGACAGAAATTCCTTTTTCAAAGACAGCTCTGACAGAACTATGGCTTGCCTAAGGTCATCCAGCAGCTGTAAGTGGAGGAGTGGGGAATCAAACCCAATTCTCCCAGATTAGAGTCCATGCACTTAACCACTATACCAAACTGGCTCTCATGAGAAGGACTCATGAGGGCCAGGTCTGGCAGCTACCACCAGGCGACTTGCTATCATGTGATCTGCATGACTCAACAGCACAAAAGCCAGTATGGTGTAGTGCGGAGGTGTTGAGCTCATTTGTTATGAAGGCTGGATCTGACATAAATGTCACTTTGTTGGGTTAAACCGTGTGCTGGGTGGTCTATTGGAGAGGGAGGCCCGGGTGCCGAGTCACGTCCTCGGTGGCCGGACTAGGCACCCAATGTGTGGAAGAAACTGACAAAGAATACCCCCTTGTGGGCCAAAGCACAGCTGCTACACGGGTGGGGCATTACTACAGCAGCAGAGATGGCTTCCAGCAAGCCCCAACAAAGGATTCTCTGCACACACACCCCATGTGCAAACGCTGATCCCTGCAGTCATCCAGGACAACATCCCTGGAGCTGCAGGTCAAGTGGAGAGGCATGAATGTGGCTGTGGTGGATCCCAACTTACCATGGAGGCTGTCCCTGAAGTGAAGGGGTTTGACTGCTGCTGCTGAGGTTGTTCCGCCATGCTGAAGCCACAAGTGGAGTGTCCTCCCTTCCCGCAGCCTCTTGTTCCCTTCCTTGCACCAGTTCCTTGTGGGCAGTTTAAGAGTCCTGGACAGACCAGTTCCGGCCCCCGGGCCTCATGTTTGACACCCCTGGTGTAGTGGTTAGAATTTCAGACTAGGATCAGGGAGACTCATATTCTAATGACCACTCTGCCGTGGAAGCTCACTAGGTGATCTTGGGCCAGTGACACATTCTCAGCCTAACCAGCCTTACAGTATTGTTGTGAGGATGAAATGGAGTGGAGAAAAATGATGTAAGCTAAAGATGAACATGGGGGAAGATAAAGGCAGGTTGGCTGGTGGGTGGGAAGGAGAGAATGAAGCAGGAAAAAGAGATAAGGGGGCTTTCAGGGAAGGGGAAAAGGAAATAGTGGGTGATCGGAAAATGAGATGCCCCTGCAAGTCCTTTTATATCCCCCACTTGTTAAAATCTAAAGGACAAGCCACTGATGTCCAGAAAACCCATGGCCCTGTCCACTTATATATTTTGTTAATTTTTCTTCTGTTCTGTATGTCCAAACAGCTGTATCATTATTAGTAAGAGTGGGACTACAGTAAAGGTATGGCATAGAGCCCTTAAAGTCTGTGACTATGGCATAGAAATCAGCAGGCATGCAAGCCTAGTAACTCTTTCAATTAATCACACCAAGCTCTCTAGTGTTCAGTGTTAGAATATAAATGGAAGGGGATTAACGTACTAATTATCAGAGTACGATATCTGAAACCAGGTCTTTAAGCCAACTCTAATCAGACAGATGTATCTTCTTGGCAAGTGAGACTTTAATTCTTTTCTTTTGGCAATAGCACTGCTGAAAGAAAATCAAGTTGTAATGGCAATTTCCCCCCAGTTGTTTAGAATTGATTCATTGAGACTGGGTTACCTGATTTTAATGTAAGGACAGTCAAAAGAATTAACCCCATATTTTTTCCAACCCCCCACTCTCAACATTCTGTCAGCTGTCATTGGCTGCTCTTAGGGAGAGGTTGAACCTAGCCTGTCCATCATACCCTGTCCTCCTAAAGTCATGCCCATGCACTTATTGGGGGTGCGGTGGGGATGGATTTATACAGTCCCTCTGACAATTGTAACTGCCAATTCTGAAGAGGATTCTGTCTTTTTATGGCCATCCACCCTTGCAGGAATGATTGGAGGATGTCAAGACCATATTTTCTAGGGCTTCCCTTTAATTGAAACTCTGCTTTACTGAAGTGTTCAGCTAATATATTTGCAAGGTGTCAGCTGGACTATGTTTTGGTTTGCAGAGCCTGGATTTAGTGAGGAATACTTAGCACTATGAGGAGCTGCAGTGGCTCAAGTGGTTAAGACGCTGAACTGCAGGCTGTGGAAGGTCAGTAGTTCAGCAGTTCGAGACCCGAGTTGCTGCATGACGGAGTGAGCTCCCGTCTCTAGTTCCAGCTCCTGCCAACCTAGCAGTTCGAAAGCAAGAAATTGCAAGTAGATACATAGATACTTCAGTGGGAAGGTAACAGTGTTCTATGCGCCTTGGTGTTTAGTCATGCCGGCCACATGACCACGGAAATGTCTTCGGAGAAGCTCTGGCTTTTTGGCTTTGAAACGGAGATGAGCACCGCAACCCTAGAGTCGGATTCGACTGGCTTTTGAGCAAGGGAACCTTTACCTTTACCTTTTAACTTAGTACTATAGTAGCAAGGACTGCCAGGAATAGAAGCTTCTTATCAAGGACAGGAAGGTGTAGGTATTTTTGTCAGGTTATGGGCAACACTGCACAACCAGTGGATCTCATTTTAAAAACTATTATTGGACCATACCAATTACTATAGCAGGTAAGGGACTAGATGATTAAATGTTTCCTGATAGTTAAAAAAAACCCCTCCTTTCAGAATACAGGAAACTAGTCCTAGCTTCCTCCCTATTTTTCACAAGTCTGTTGTTTATAACAATGGTGGTGGAAAGTGCTGCCAAGTCACAGTCGGGCCTGTGCTGAAAGATCTGCGCTGGTTACCCATCTGTTTCAAGGTACACTGCAAAGTGCCGCTTCTTACCTTTAAGGCCTTAAATGGCTTGGAGACAGGATACCTGAAGGACCTTCTCCTTCCTTATGCAGGCTCCACTTCCAGGTGACGTTATTTCAATGTCCCTGTTTAGGGGCACGGTTTCCCCTTCCAGCCAACTGGTCCATGGTGGGGAGAAGCCCCTGAAAGCGGGGATCCCCCACTCGGGCCTGGGGCTGGCAACCCTACTAACCTCCAAAATAGCCATTTTCTCCAGGGGAACTGATCCCTGTCATCTGGAGAATCAATTGTAATAGTGGGAGATCTCCAGACTCCATTTGGAAGTGGGCAACCCTAGCCACTGGCCTGGTGGAGTCTTCCCCTGCCCTGTCCTTCCCTGAGGTTTCAAGAAGCTCTTCTGCCCACAGGCCCAGGCCCCAGGAGGCCCTAGCTGCTGCTGGCTGCCTTCTCTGGCCTACTCCTAGGTGCAGCCTGCTGCCTGAGCCACACCTTCCATCTGAGGCCTGCACTGGGCCTGCCAGGCTCTGAGGCTGCTACTGGTGCATTATTGGCCATGGCCTCACCCCTACCCTCCTGTTGGACTGCATACCTCAGCAGTGCCAGGGCAAGGCTGATAGCTCTGGATTGGGAATTACCTGGAGATTTTGGGGGTGGAGCCTCAGGAGGGCAGGGTTTGGGGAGGGGAGGGACTTCAGTGGGGTATAATGGACTTCAACGGAGCATCTGCAGCGTCTACCTTCCAAAGTAGGCATTTTCTCCAGGTGAACTGACCTCTGTCACCTGGAGATCAGTTGTAATCCCAGGAGATCTTCAACTACCTCCTGAAGGTTGGCAACTCTACTGCTTCTGGAGTCTCCTCTGGAGGAGATGAGTGTGAGGGTGGGGCTACCACCCCCAGTCACCTCTTATACTTTCCAGCTTCCCAGCTTCCCAGGGAATCTGCCTTTCAAGGCCTGCTCTCTGTGCCTCCGCCTTCAGAGGTGAGGTGGTTGGCGACTATTTATCATGTGGCAGAGTTACACACAGGAAGCATATAATAATAATAACAATAATAACAATAATAACAATAATAACAATAATAACAATAATAACAATAATAACAATAATAACAATAATAACAACAACAACAACAACAACAACAACAATAAAAGGTGTAACCAAGTTGATACAATGGGTATGCAGACTGATTGGGCAATCCCCCTAAATACTAATATCTACATTTTCACTCCACTCCATTGCAGCTGAGAAGAGTTCAAAGATCTTTGTCACATCTCCCTGGAAAGCACAACGCTCACATTCCTGTGACAGATGGAAAATAGTTTGGTGGGCTGCACCACAATCACTACCGGCCCCGCAGGGTTGGCATCCGTCAAACGCCCGCTGAGGCTCCGATACCGCCGGCCCAGGGAACCCCTCCTCCACATCCTTGGAGGAGTCCACGGAGTCTGACGATAGCCAGGCGTCTGTGATAGAGTGGCAATGACACCAACCATGGATTTTACCTAGTTTGGACAGTGGTTGGCCGAGCATTAGGCCCAGCTGTTGCGGGACCTATCACAGCAGCAGCAAATGGCCCAGGCCGCCCTGGTAAGTGAACTACAGCAAGCTGTACTCACCAGGCCAGCCCAGGATGCATGCGCGGGACCAGAGGGACCACAGAAATGTCTGTGGCCACCTCTGACCAAACTGGGACCAGACGATGAAATAGAGGCCTATCTTAAACCCTTTGAACGAGCCACTGAGATGGCCACATACCCAATGGGCACATATCCTTGGCCCGTATCTATCTGGCGAGGCCCAAGCCGCTGTGAAGGCCTTGGGAAAAGCAGAAGTGGCAGACTACACTAAGGTGAAGGAGGCCATCCTGGACCAACTAGAAATCACCCCGGAGACCCACAGACAGTGTTTCCAGACCTTCCAACTGCAAGGATTGGCGTGACCCCACACTGTCATCATCACCCTTAAGGAATCCACGACTCGGTGGCTCCAGCCGAAGTTGGACAATGCCAAGCGCATAGTAGAGTTGGTAGTGCTGGAACAGCTCCTCCAGATTCTACCCCCTCACGCCCGCCATTGGGTGGCATGCTAGACGCCCACCCGGCTCAGCGAAGCTCAGGAGCTGTGGGAGAATTTCCAGGCTGCCAAAGGCCATGAGGGAAGCGTGAGGGGTGAGAGCAGATGACCAGGGCGGGGCAGGGCACCGCCCAGCAAACCACTACCAGGCCAGCCCATAGAACGGGTGGGAGAAGATGGGCGACCGGGGAGGGCAAGGCCTAACCCTCTCAGGGGAAGAGCAGCCAGAGGCGGCGGTCAGCCCCACTGGCCTCCCCGTCCTCCACCATGGTGGGGAGGGGCGGGTCGCAGAGATACAGAGCACCCCATGACTCCGATAGCAAACCCACCGTCAGGAGGCCCCGGTCCCTGTTTCACCTGTGGGCAGTGGGGGCACATGAGACGTGACTGCTCCCTCATGGAGTGTGATCTCAGGCTCGAGGCTGCCATGCAAACTTTGACTGTAGGGTGGAGGGCCCTGGCCTGGCTCCTCCCTGTAGTGCTGGGCAACCAGAACCTCATGGCCCTGGTGGACCGTGGGAATTTTCTGTCTTTGGTGCATTCTCACCTCCTCCCCTTGGGGCTCCTGGTAGTGCACATGGCAACCGTGGTCTGCTTCCACGGCCACAAAGAGCATTGTACCATGGTGATGGTCTCCTTGGTCTACCTGGGGTGATGGTGGGAAGTCCCCCTGGCCTGAGTGGCACGCCTGCCTTTTCCCATCCTGTTGGGGCGTGATACGCCATGCTTCGTGGAGGTCTTGGTGGCAGCACGGCCACCAGAGGAAGAACCGGTCGCCGAAGGCAACCCTGAGGGAGAATTCGCCTGCTCAGCACACGATCGTCCCACTCCCGCCCCTACGGACCAAGACCTGGAGAACACCTATGACGGATGGCTACAGGATCTTCAGTTCAGTCCACACCAGGAACAGGCCTAAGCCTTGGAGGGCTTGAGGTGATGGACGGCAGTAAGCAAAGGGCAGGTGGTGGAGAAGAGGTTGAGACAACTGTTACCTTGGATTTTTCAGGAGGGAGGGCAGTGGTACCAGGAGGTAAAAGGGAGATTAGGACCATACCGACAGTTGCTGGTACCCCACCGGTACATACCCCAGGTCCTACAAGAATACGTTAGCGCGGGTGCTTGCCCATTTCTTTTGGCCAGCAGTCGCCAAAGACATTAAAGAGCACTGCCGATCCTGCAAAGTCTGCCAACGGATGACCTGATGGGCAGAGCCACGAACCCCCCTTTCTCCTCTACCCATAATGGGGACGCCGTTTGAGCATATTGCAATGGACTTCGTAGGACCTCTGCCTTGGACTCCATGGGGTGCTCGATATTTGCTGGTTGTGATGGACTATGCCACTCGCTTCCCTGAGGCAATTCCCCTCCCCAGTTTGAAGAGTGCCGGGGTGGCACGAGCCCTCATGAAGTTCTTCGTCTTGGTAGGCCTGCCCTAAGAGATCCTCACAGACCGGGGATCCCCTTTTACGGCACAGGTCATGAGGCAGGTATGTTACACGCTTCAGATCCGCCAGATTTTCATGGAAGTACACCACCTGCAGACAGACAGCCTCGTGGAAAGACTCAATCAAACATTGACAAACATGTTACGGAAGGCAGCGTACGAGCGCCCCAATGCATGGGACCTCTATGTGGATCCCATACTCTTCGTGGTCTGGGAGACTCCCCAGGCCTCAACCGGCTTCTCCCCATTTGAGCTCCTGTATGGGCGACAAACACGAGGCATCCTAGGAGTGATGGAGGGTCGACTGCCAGAGACAGGGGACGGAGATGTGGAAGAAACATGTGAATACGTCTGTAAGCTGAGGGAGAAGCTAGACTCGGTCCGGCAGGAGGCTTGGAGCAACTTGGAACAAGCACGAGAAGCTCAGAAGCGGTGATATGACGTGGAGATGTGCTTGCACTCATTTAAGGTTGGGGATCGCGTGTTAGTATCCCATGTGGTTATGGCACCGGCTCAAGGAGACCCTTGGCAGGGACCTTTCAAGGTCACCAAGGTCCTCGGGCTGCTCACGTACAAAATCCAGTATGGGCCACAGCAGAGGAAGATGGTCCACGTGAACGACTTGAAAGAGTGGCATGAACGAGATGCACCTGCAGAGGAAACCCACTTGGCCGAGGACCCGGGAGAACTTTAGGAGGGTACCCCCCCTTGGCAGGATCTACAAGAGCCCCTTGCTGACCCTGTCTTCGACAAAGCCCTCTTGGAGAAACAACGGAGCAACCTACAGCGAGTGTTGCATGACTGTCCAGGGGTCTTATCCACTGCCCTGGGGTGCACTTCCCTTGCCGTCCACCACATACCAACACCCCCGGGGCAGGTGCCGCAGACTCCATGGCAGTCAGTGGCCCCAAAGTTGCAGGACACCATATGGAGGGACCTACGGAGTGGCGTTCAATTCCATCCCCTACCCATCTGAGGCCCCAAACACTCCCCTTCTTCTTTACATCTCCCAGAGCCATCGGACCTCCCCCGCCTTGAGACGTCATGGCCACGGGGTGTGTGTGTGTCTGCCCCCGGAAGTCAGGGCGGGCTTGACACTTTCTTTCAGGCACCAGACCAAAACACATTTCTTTACTCAGACTTTTAATTAGTTTTTTTTAAAAAAAATCTTATCAGCTTTTTAATGGTTTGCTTCAGTTTTCTGGATGGTTTTTCTGCTACTTATGTACAATGACTTGCTTCACTGTGTTTATCTTGATTATACAGAAACTGCAGAACTCTGGCCAATTGTACCTCCAGATGCAGCTGCTTCAGACCTGATAGCCTGTACGCATACTCTGTACGCATACTTCTTTTTAATGGCTTGTTTTTAATATTGTAACCTGGTTTTATTATAAGCTGCCTCAATCAGAATTCTAAGGAGGCAGAATAGAAATATTCTAAACAAATGAATGAATGAATGAATAAATAAATAAATAAATAAATAAAATATGTATAAAAGCAGCATATGTGTATACTTCCTGGCAGGGGTCATTTCGTAGAAAAAGAGGTGCAGGAGCTCATTTGCATAACTCATTAGCATAACTTATTTGCATATGCAACACCCCCTGACATCACCGGAAGTATGTCAGAAGGCAACACCCACTCCTCAGGCTCCACCCCAAAAATCTCCAGGTAATGAGAACACAGCACCCCCCCCCAAAAAAGAGGAAAATACCATTTTTTTCCAAAAAAATCTATGACATAACAATTCTGAGTACATTCTGTACCTAAGAAAAAAGCAAATGTATATTGTTATCTCTTCATCCTCATATGAATGGAGTTTTCTCTATTAATTTCACTCTGTAAATCTGAAATTTGAACACTCAAACTCTTATTGAGTAATTTTAATCTTCTATCCCCTCCTTTCTGTTTTGTTTGGGAAAGAAAGAAAGAGAGAATGAGAGAATGAGAGAAAGAAAGAAAGAAAGAAAGAAAGAAAGAAAGAAAGAAAGAAAGAGGGA
>NW_015169198.1:64598-88160 GCF_001447785.1 Gekko japonicus
TCACCCCCCGCACCAGCCAGGCCACCCGTGGCTCTCCACCTCCATTCCCAATCAAGCCCCCCCCCCACCCCAGCCAGGCCACCTGTGGCTCTCCCACCACCGATCAAGCCCCCACCACCTCACACACACCAGCCAGGCTGTCTGCAGCTCTCCCACAACCCTGGCTCAAGCCCCCGCCACCCCCCGCACCAGCCAGGCTGCCCCCACCTGAAACAAGCCCCTGCCCTACACCCCCACCAACTTACCTTGCCTTATGGCTGGTTGTGGCAGTATGGTGGTGGTGGCAAGTAGAGGGAGGCAGTATGTGCATGCTGCTTCCCTCATGACCTGACTGAGGGTTGCTGGGGGTGGGGCTTTCCACTCCTGAGCTTCTTACTGCCAGAACACTGTCCCACCTCGTTCTGGCTGGAAATGAGCCCTGCTTCCCGGTATCGAATGGTTTTGTATTATTCATATATGTTATTGTATGCATATTTAAGATTTGCATGTGCACATTAACACTGCTATAGTTCAGAGTAATGTTTGTTGTTCAGTTGCACAGTCAAATCTGACTCTTTGTGACCCCATGGACAACATCACGCCAGGCCCTCCTGTCTTCCATCGTGCTCCAGAGTTTGCTTAATTTCATGTTTGTTGCATCAATAACACTGTCTAACCATCTCATCTTTTGCCGTCCCCTTCTCCTTTTTCCCTCAATCTTTCCCAGCATCAGGGTCCTCTCCAGTGAGTGCTCCCTTCTCATTTGGTGGCCAAAGTATTTGAGCTTCAGCTTCTGTATCTTGCCTTCCAGGGAACACGGTTGATTTCTTTTAGGATTGACTGATTTGATCTCCTTGTAGTCCAGGGGACTCTCAAGAGTCTTTTCCAGCACCATAATACAAAAGAATCTATTCTTTGGCACTCGGCCTTCCTTATAGTCCAACTCTCGCAGCCATACAGTACTACTGGGAATACCATTGCTTTGACCATACGGACTTTTGTTGGCAGGGTGATGACTCTAGTTTTTATTATGCTGTCAAGGTTTGCCATCACTTTCCTCCCAAGGAGCAGGCGTCTTTTAATCTCATGGCTGCAGTCACCATCTGCAGTGATCTTGGATCCCAGGAACATGAAGTCTGTTACTGCTTCCATGACTTCCCCTTCTATTTGCCAAGGAGGGGTGGGGCCGGATGCCATGATGGTTTTTTTGATGTTGCGTTTCAAGCCAACTTTTGTGCTCTCCTCTTTCAACGTGAGCAAGATGCTCTTTAGGTCCTCTTCACTTTCTGCCATTAGAGTGGTATCGTCTGCATATCTGAGGTTGTTGATGTTTTCCCCAGCAATCTTAATTCCAGTTTGTGATTCATCCAGGCCAGCATTTTGCATGATGTACTCTGCATATATATTAAACAAGCAAGGTGACAATATACATCCTTGTCGTACTCCTTTTCCTATGCTGAACCAATCAGTTGTTCCATATCCAGTTCTAACTGTTGCTTCTTGAATCTTATACAGGTTTCTCAAGAGACATGTGAGGTGGTCTGATACTCCCATCTGTTTAAGGACTTGCCGCAGTTTGTTGTTATACACACAATCAAAGACTTTAGTGTAGTCAATGAAGCAGAAGTAGATGTTTTTCTGGTACTCCCTTGCTTTCTCCATAATCCAGTGAATGTTGGCAATTTGATCTCTAGTTCCTCTACCTCTTCGAAACCCAGCTTGTACTTCTGGAAGTTCTCTATCCACATACTGCTGAAGCCTAGCTTGTGGGATCTTGAGCATGTCCTTGCTAGCGTGTGAAATGAGTGCAATTGTGTGATAGTTCGAACATTAGTTGGTGTAGGTTTTCCAGGCTGTATTGCCATGGTCTTGGCATTGTAGTACCTGACATTTCGCCTGCAGCTGTGACTGGTATCCTCAGAGGTGTAACACAGAAAGATGTGTCAATGTGAGAAGAAAAACGATAGGCAGGTAATTTATATCTACTCAGGAAGGTGGGGTAGGGCTGAGTCATTATCTTGTAGGGGTTCCCCAGACTGTGACATGCTAATGGAAGAGTTTTCCTGAGGAGGTTCTTTTGCATAGGGATTGGCTATTGAAATTCTATTCTTATCTGTAGTGCTGTTGTCAGATGTAGAGCATTTCGTGTTTTTCAGGACTGGAAACCATGCCCTATTAATTTTCAAACTCTCTTCTTTCCTGTTGAAATTGTGTTTATATTTATGAATTTCAATGGCTTCCCTGTGTAATCTGACATGGTAATTGGATGTGTTGTCCAGCATTTCAGTGTCTTGGAATCAGATACTGTGTCCTGTTTGAGTTAGGCTTTGCTCAGCCACTGCTGATTTTTCAGGTTGGCCAAGTCTGCAGTGTCTTTCATGTTCTTTTATTCTTGTCTCGATGCTATGTTGTGTGGTCCCAATGTAAACCTGTCCATAACGGCAGGGTTATGAAATCACTGATCAGATGGGAAAACTTATGAAAAAACACAACCTACAAACAGTATTCAGACCCACCAGAAAAATACAACAGATGCTACAATCAGCAAAAGACAAACCCCCTCACTTCTGCAGGAGTACACCTTATTAGCCCTACTCAGACATTCAGAGGGAATACATGCTTAGAGGGGCATGGCATGTCTTGATTCTCACGACACACACAATTCTTGTGTACATGACAGGATCTCTGCAGATATTCATCTGTACACACAGAAGAGTTTGTGGAGGGTGGGTGGGAAAGATTCTGCTTCAGTCTATGTGTCTAGAGTATATCCATTTTGAATGACTGAACAGGTCTGGGCTGTTTACATAATAAATATCCAAAAGAAGCTGGGATTTCTGTTTCAATGTAGAGTTTTTGTGTGATGAAAATGTGACTCAGCAGGGGTCTGCAGTTATAACAGGCTTCTACTTTATTCATTTTTCTTAAATCTAAAAAGGAAAACAATACCTCCCTTTGTTGTGGAATGCAATTAGGCAGGTGTTGGAGCATCTGCAGAGCAAAAAGCATAAGTATAGATACCCCATGATAATAATTTGGCAATAGAAAAACCCAGATGTATTTTTAATTGCATTTGTTGAGTATCAACAAGCACCAGCACTGTGGATTAATTTTAGCCTGTTACAGAGCATGATCACAGACACTGGAAGAAATATTTGTTAGAAGGGCATAGTTGCTAATATAGATATTATGGGATCATGAATTATAATTAACACATCTTAAATAGGTCAGCATCTATTTTAATGTGAAAAAAAACTTTAAAAAGTTAAATTAACAGTTCATGTGGTCTAGTAATCTATGCCCAATACTAAAACAAGCATTCTGAAAAATCCCATTGTCTCTGTTAAAAATTGTAACTGACTGATTAGTCTAAATACTGGAAGCACCACTCTCATTGATCTTATATAATGGGTTGGCTACCGCCTCAACACAGTGCACCACAGGATCCACTTAATACCAATTTTTCGTCATGCATTGCTAATACTTCTAGAAGTATTTTTAGTAGATCAAGTATTTTTAGTAGATTAGTAAATCCTATGCAGGATTACTCCAAGACCATTACTTTCAATGGTTTTAGATAGGAGTAACTGATTAGAGTTGTACTATAAATAACATTAAATGCTGCTGATATTTTGAAAATACAAATTTTAAAGAATTCCTTCAGTTTCATTTACAATTATCTTCTCTATTCTTATTCAGACACCACTGTGTGTTCATCATTTTAAAGACATATTTTGGCTGCGGTCACACGTAACAGAAGCCACACAAGTGAGACGGAAAACAGGCGGAGTTTCCGGGCGCGATCTCACCAGCACATCTGGGAAGCGTAGCACTCCCGTGGCTCAACCGAGGCTTCCAGCCGAAACTGCGTGGCAAAAAACTAGTACCTTGGAGGTACTAGTTTCCGGAAACTGCGGGGCACGGGCGGGCGTCTGATCGCGTTTCCGGTGGCATCCGGCGCCCGCCCATGTCCCCTTGCAAATAAGGTGTTTTTTTTTGTCCAAGTCTCTGTGGATGCGCATGCGCACCCAACGGAGTATGCGCATTTGTCATGTACTAAAAAATAAAAAAGTTTGCCGCGGCGCGCGCTTCTTCATTGCGCGCCGGCTTGTCCTGTGATCGGCACCTCTCCCTTGCCATGGAACCTCCACGGTATCTCCACAGGACCTCCACAGGAGGTCTGATCACGTAACTGCGCAGTAGTTTGCCCCAGGGCAAACAGCCATGCTTCTCCTCTGCAGTTTCCTGCCCGTGTGACCGGGGCCCAGATTTATTTTCCAGGCACTTTCACAATATTTAGTGACAAGTGGATAGCCACCAGACATAACAGCTATCAGCATAATTCCTTAGTTTGAAAACAGTGGGTGCTTTCCCCTTCCAAGAAAGGAGGATATCTGGAGATTTTAGTTTAAGGATCCACTCTTGTTAAATTTTATGTATCGGAGCTAGGGATGTAAGGAGAAGGGGGAGGAAAGAAGCCATCATGGTTTCCACTGAGTTTTGGGTCACGTGCTAGAGCATCTCCCCCAACACAATGCTGTTGCTTCTAAGTCATGCTGGAAGTTGCATCATCACGCAGGGACAAAATCATACCCCTTCTATTTGGCTGGCATGTTTCCACTTGCTAACCAGCTGAATGTCAATAGGCAATGATAGCAATCCCCTCAAGGTAACCCACCCTAAGGAGGCAAATGGTAACCCTAAGTTCACCTAGCATTACAACTGCTCTCCGGACTACAGAGTTCAGTTCTAGAGATGGCCATGAACCAGGAAAATGCAGTTTGGTTAGTTACGTGCCAGGTTCGCAAATAACAAACCATCACAAATTTGAAAGAGCCAAACAAACTGGTTCAGTTCATGAGGTTCATGGCATGGTAGAATGCCCCCCATGTGCTAGAGACACCAAACCCACGTTATCTCCAGCTGAAACTCCTCTAACCGCCCCTCAAATTTGGTGAGGATCCAAGATATGCCCCCCCCAAAGAAGGTGCCCCCAGGAAAGTGCTTTCTGGGGAAATGACAGCTGACAGGCACAGGTTCAGGAGGTTCAGGAGTGCATAGAATGGATCCTCTGGCTGACTCTCATCTACCTGCCCTCCAAATTTGGTGAGGATTGGATTTACAGGGTCTGAGTTACAGCTGCCCAAAGAAGGTACCCCAATCCTCCATTGTTTCCAATTTAAGGGTGGGGAACAGCAGAAAAAAGCAAAGGCAGTAGAAGCCCAACAGAACAGAATCAAAGTCCCAGAGAATCTGTGCAGTAGAAACTGAAGGTGGGAGGCATTTTTGCAAGCCCAGCAGAACCAGTGCAATGTACCCAGCAGAAGCAGTGCCACTCTGGGACAATGGCAAGAATACCATTTGGTTGCTTTAGTATTTTGGAATTTCACTCTGTACTTCATTTAACTTCTCCTTCATTCTAAAATGAATTCCAGAAATTTATTCTACACATTTTGCTGAAGCTTTCAGTGCTTTCAGTTTATTTGTATGTTTTCCTTCCTCTAGTTTTGTGTAGTGCGGTGTTGTAGTGTGGTATGGGGGTCAGAGTGTCAGAGTAGGATCTGGGAGGTTCATGGTTGAATCCCCACTCTGTCATGGAAGCTTGCAGAAGACCATGGGCCAGTTGCACACTCTCAGCCTAACCTACTTTACAGGGTTGTTGTGAGGATGTTTTATCCCTCTCCACTTACTCAAATCATTGCTTGCTGAGCAAACAGATGACTTTCATGCACTTATTGATATTTCTATTACTTTCCATTACTGTAATGAGCACAACAAATCTCAGTTTGATTATTCATTTATTTCTAAATGAATGTACATCCTACAGTAGACATATGCATTTCTTTCGCCATTAATTACAACACCTTTGAAAATGGGGTGTTTCACTATTATCATAATTAATATAAAACCAAACAAACTATCTAAACAGCCTATAAGAAAAAAAAATCCTGATTTTCTTTAGCATTATTCTGTTTCTATCACTATTGCAGTGTTGCCCATCCTTCACTCAACTGGCTTTACTTTTAAAAGGGCAGCCAGCGTTTTCCTAGTAAAGCAATCAGCTGTGTTCCTTAGGGGAAGGGGAAGAGAGAAGCGCTGGCCTTTGTTGGTTAACTGCAAACTGTAGCCGTTAGGGTTATATACACATATTATGCATTCTATTCCTGAAGGTGATTTGCTGTCCTCCAAATGCCTGTTTTGCTGTGCCAAATTTCCTCTTACAGCCTTGTCCAAGCAAATCTACCTCAAGATCCTCCTGTTACTGACTGCTTACCTGGATGCTTTATCTTCCTTGTGCTACCAAATGGTTTGTCGGTCTTCCTGTTCCTCATGCTACTGACCTTCAAACTAAGTGGTGCAGAGCCAAATTCCCTCACTGCAAGCTGTTACTATGTGTTTGGAATCTTTCCTATCTATTCTCCCATATTCTTTAATGTTAAACATGGGTGTCTTTCTGTTGTGTCCGCTGACCACCACCAGGGGGCCAGCGAACACCCCAGAGCTTGACTCTGGGAGAACAATAGGGACTAGGCTCTTAGTCCCTACACTGGGGGAACCAAGGGAACCATGGCGGGAGATTCAAACCCACCAACGGGACCCAGGGGTGTGCCCCTAGGAGTGTATATAGTTGGCCAGCCGGCCGTTAGTTCTTGTTCTTGTTGTGTACCAATAAAGCATGCAGTATACCCTGCAGACGTGTGTCCTTCATCCATGCAGCTAACCCACTACACAATACTTTCTTTGCCTCAAATAGGGGAATCCGTCACACTATCTGTTTGAAATCTGGGAGTGTGGATGTCCTAAGGGATGCTGCAATCCATCTGATTTTTGTCTAATTTGGATGACAGACCAAGAGGGTACAGACCCAAGAAGGGTGCGCGTCTGTCTTCTGTTGAAACCAATGGCAAACAAGAATGAAATAAAATTATGCAAATAAAACAGCAATAACAACAGAAACAATACTGAAGCAAAACTATGGGCAACTATCCAGTAATGAAACAGTCCCTTTTGGAATGAATAACAAAAAATGAAAGAAACAAAACAAACTTGCAGGTACAAGTTTATCCTATGGGTTATTTGGAACGCCGAAAGCCAGCAAGAAATCGAGATAATTTCAGAAGTACCCCTATTTTGAACATAAAAACCAGATAAACTTTACCGTTAACCTTGGCTGATTTCAGTAATGATGGGACACAGAAATCAAGCAGTAGGAGTAAAAATTCATAGGTCACACAGAAAGCAAGAAGCTTGTGTAGATGCTAGTAACCCAGGGTTGCATATATTTTATAATTGTGCACTAGCACCAAAACAACAACAACAACAACAAACAAACAAACACCCTATAGAATGTGGTGCTGGCCACAGGAGTCAGACCAGAGCATGACATGAACAGGACTTCCATTAGTTAAGGTGTGAGGCTTTATTATTCTATATGTCTCTTTTCTTCTTTATGACTAGTAAAAGTAGAATAAGTTCTGCAAAAAGAGAAAAGAGAGTACAGTTTCACTTAATTTGTGCAAGGTATACAGACTGCAGGATTTAGTTTTTCTCATTCCAAAAAGTGTGACACCTTGGCAGAGAATCTGAGGTGTGTTTTATGTTTTAGCACTACTCTGATCATGTCCCCTACCCTAGAAACACTCCCTTAGGAGGCAGCATGCCCATGCCAAGGACAGCATCAAGGTAACGCCAGCAGTGTGCAGAACAATGATGTAATAAAAAAACCCAACACTCTGCATCTGAAACAGAGAAGAACAATGACCTTCCCATTTATGAGTTTATGCCAAAGGCATTAATTTTTTGGCAAGATGGAAAACTAGCTGAAAGCTTACAAGGTCACAGTGCTTGCTGTTAGAGCTTTCTCAAAACTACAGGGATGTCAGCAGGAGACTGTACTTAGTTTGGGTGAGTACCATACAATGGGCTTCAGTATGATTCCTTGTATGTATTTTCGGAATATGTCTGTCAAAACAGCCACGGTGTGCCAGAAAGTAGTTAGACTGACAACAGTTGTGTACACTTTTGTTTATTGCGTTCTAGCCTCTTAATGGCCCATCAGATGACATGGATGATGTGTTCATTTAATCAAAGTTACAATAGGAAGGCAAAGAGGGGAATTTAATTAGGAAACCACATTGCTGTAATCTTTTGCACATTATCAATTTTTATCTGTGTGATGCATTTGCAGCCTCTGCTCATTGTATAATTATGCTAGTAGAACTGTTAGCCGCTAAATGATGAGTTATTAGGGTAGTCTAAGCCACTCCTGCTACTTCTCTTGTTCCATTACATTCAGCATTTTGTAAGTGATATGATGTTGGCAATCAAACTGAGTGTCATCCACACAATGGTTGCAACCCCACCCAAATCTCCAAATAACCTCACCCAGTAGTTTCATGTAGACATTAAAAAAAAACATAGGGAATAAGATGGAAGCTTTCAGGCTTCATAGGCCATAGGCCAAGGGACTGAGTAGTTGTGTCCCTTTTGAAACCTACCCTCCAGGTAAGACCGGAACCACCACTGAACAGTGCTTCCCAATCCAAGTCCAGAAAGGTGATTCAGAAGGATACTGTGATTAATGGTATTGAAAGTTGTCAAAAGATCCAGGAGAATCCATAGAGTTGTACTCCCTCTGTCCATCTCCCAGAGCAGGTCATCCACCAGGGAGACTAAGGATGTTTCAGTCCAATAACCAGGCCTAAAACCAGATTGAAAAGGATGTAAACAATTTGCCTCATCCAGGAGTTGTCCAGCCACCACCTGTTAACTCACCTTGCTCAAGAATGGTACATTTGAGACTTATCAGTATGGCGATCTCCTATGTCCAAGGTAGGCTTCTTCAAAAAAGGATGCACTGCAGTCTGTTTCAAGGCTGGGGTGACCACCTTCTCTCTCATGGAAGCATTAACTACCTCTTGGACTCAGCCAGCCAACCCCCTCACCCCCAGGAGTAGATTTAAGTAGTCAAGAAGGGCAAAGGTCCTACAAGCTGGTGATAGGACTGAAACCTCCAAGGATCCTGTCCACATCCTCAGGCTGGATAAACTGAAAAGTATTCCAAACAACTGGATGGGGTGACACCCTGGCACCATATGACCGTACCCTGTCACTGCAGAGTCCAAGTTAGAACAGATGCAAGAGATTTTATCTGCAAAGTAGTAAGTGAAATTGTCACAATGGACCCTTAAACAGTCCACCTTCTCATGCAGGCCAGATCCCATCAGGCCTCTGACCACCTAGACCAGCTCCACTGGCCTACACTGTGCAAAGGTAATGGTGGTGGAAAAGTGTTGGTTCTTCACTGCCATCACCACCACAGAGTACTCTTCAAAATGAGCTTTTGTCTGCTTCTGTCAAAACAAACTTCTAGTCAAGCTTTGAGTAGTTCCAGCTTCACTGGATTAGTCCTGAGAAGAAGATAATAGGAATAAATGGGTGGTGCCTGCAACTTGCTTGCTGTTATTTGTAACATTATGATAACCCGTAGCAAAGCTTTTAAATTTCTGGGATCTTCAGAACTGAAACTGGTTTGAGGAGCCCTTGAGTAGGTCCACATAAAGATTCCTTGATAGTTTGAATAGTGACTAACAAAACATTCATGTCAACCTTTGAAAAGAAGAACTGTAGAGTCCTGTGTAATGCTGTACTGTACTGTACTAATGAGATTCAATACATCCGCAAAAGGCAATGGGCTTTGTGATATAATGAAAGGCCTTTTTGTGATGTCTGACAAGCATGTATCACCCAATTGTGCAACAGCAATCTTCTAATGGAAACTTGGGGCCCTGGAAATACCCCTTTTATTATATGCAGTGTTATTATCATGACCTCCTATCGGGCTGCTGCTCTAGCACAGGTTGGCCTGACAGCAATTTTTAGAGAGCTATGTTTTCCTCTAAAATTGCATCAGTAGCCACAGATTGGACCTGTGTCCACTGTAACCTGTAGTTTGGCCCTTGTTTTCATGAAGCCTATTGTGCAGTTATTTCAAGCCTATAATTCCCTTATAATAGGCCAAGTGAATGCTTGGTGGTATCCTGAGGTTGGGCACTACTCTCACTGAGGACTTAGAGGTCCCCAAAACCTCAGTTATATATTAAAAAAGTATAAATAAAAAAAAGACAAAAACAGTTTATAGAGTGAAATTTAAACCCCTGGTTTCTAGATCTGGAGACAGGTGTGTCACAGGCCATCTCTGGGTGTACAGCCTGATTCACAACTACTGACTTTTCTCTACCTGTTTATATACCCACACACATTATTATGAGGAGGAATTTGGCAAGGTGAGCAGACTTAGTCTTTCCTCTACTGAAAGTCTAGATTATAGGCTGATGCTGACATTCAGTCCAACAACAAGCTTCTGTACATAGTGGGAACTGTACTCATGCCTGATGATCAAGCTTCCCTGCCACTAAGGGTTGCCAGATGGTTTCAACAAAAATATTGGACATATTTGATAAAAAAAATTGTCAATCCAACCAAAGCACAAAAACAATAAATAAAAAAAATCCCCTATCCCTTTGATAGAGGTTTATGCATGGGAATGAGCCATTGACGCTTGTAATGGCATGGAGGTAAAAAGATCCTATTAAGCCTCTATAAAGGGACAATATGCCCCCCCCCAGGCAACCCTAGGATCAACTCAGTCCTGTCTAACATGCTAAGCATTACTATATCATACTTTCTCCCTATTTTTCCTGAATGACCCCCTCAAGATCTCTTTTTTCACTGTTCTGTAGAAGATTTAATCAGGCCATCTTCTGCCAGTCAGTGAGAACCAGCATGGGAAGCTGATTGGTTGGGTGCAAGATTCTCTCCCTTTCCAGCTTTCTTCAGCTAAGCCAATAGGATTTCTCTGGGAGTATCCTGCTAGGCTTCTGAGTGGTGGAATTGGTTCTTTCAAACCTTGCTGGCTGTGATGGAGAATAAGCAGATGGGGGTGTTACGGCTTTATCAAGCTTCAGGGAAGAAAAGAGCACATGCATGGAGCTTAGTCATAATGGTTGCAGGCTTATTTATTTAATTATAAAATACTGGACATTTGTATGTCCAGTATTTTCCTCAGCTGATTTACCGGACAGAAAGGGCAAATAATGAATTGTCCAAAATTGGACACCTGGCGACTCTGAAATAATTATTCATGTGAGCCAGGTCTGTAAATACAAATGTATGTGTGAGTCACCTGATTCCTACCAACTTTCCCTTCCCCCAAAGGAAGGAGGGATTATGGGTATCAGCAGAGTTTCGGCTGGCTTCAGAGTTGGCCACGCCCACTACAGCCAAAACCTCTGTGTGCGTGGCTACAGAGGGAAGGCCTGGAGAGCAAGCCCCCCGGCGACTCCGAAGAGGGCGGGCCTTCTCCCCGTGCCTCCCCCAGCCTGTCCAAGGGCCGGTTTCCCTGGGCTCCCCACAGCCGTGGGACACCCAGGCAAGCCAAGGGAAGGCATGGGGGTGTGGCCTAATATGCTAATGAGCTATGTTATTGGGGTGTGGTGTAATATACTAATGTGTTTCTACTGTTGGGTGTGGCCTGTTATGCTAATGAGTTCCTGCTGGGCTTTTTCTACAAAAAAAGCCCTGGGTATCAGCAGAATCATGTGAGGATTGTGCTGATTCCTCCCACTTGGACCTGTTCCTTTTTATGTATAGACATTTGTTGCACTGCCAGATTTATGGTAATACATAGACAATTTATTGATTTTCTTAGGATAATAACAATGTGTAAAAGTGACTCGGGACAATTAAGTCTCTGCAGCTACTATTGTTGGTACTCAGAAATAGTGATGATACTCAAAACTATTCTACTGTGATGGTTTCAGTTTCTTGGAAGCCTTGAAGGGGTGAAATGCCTGTATTACATGCTCTCCATTTCTCTGAGAAATGTAAAGTTTCAGGGGCAGATTTTATCTCAATTGATTCCCCTTGGAGGAAAGACACTGGAGACCTATGGCATTCTGTCATAGTAGCTTTATTTACAAATACATGGGTAGAGCACCAGTCGAGGCAAAGAGGCATTTTTCAGGGCAGCATATCCAAGATGTTTCAGCTAGCTCCCAGCAGTGGCTCTTTCTATCTCTTATAGATTCTAAACTGCTTTTTCCTTACACACACAGATACCATCTTCCCACTGACAGGAGCGGATCAACTCCTCCAAGCCCAAATGGGCATTTGGAAACAGTCATTTCCTAACAATTGCCTATTGAGGAGCTGTCTACAGTTGCTAAGAATCATTGCTATTTCCTTTGTCAAGGGCTTTGGTTCCACCTAGGCCAGGCCCTTAGGGTAGGCACAAATCATAGTAACAGGATTCCAGACTCAAAACAGCATGCACAGTGGTACTACAGAAGACAGAGGCAAGGTAGCTTATTAGTATTCAGGATAAAATCACCACTTAGGTAACCCTTATGCATTTAAAATCATTTCAATTCAATTGCCAAAAAGCAATTTAAATACTTGAAATTGAACATCCTAATAGATATCCATGCCATGTTTAGAGAAGAAAAACTGGAGAGGTCTGACTTGATCTTACTTGTATATTTGAAGCAGAATATATATTGATTGAGATTGCACTAGAAGGATTACATAAATTAACATTTTAAATAGATGCTTTCCCAAAATGCAATGTAATTGCTTTGCAACTTTAATTACCTTATAAAACATTAAAAATATAAATCCTGTCTGAAGTGTTTGTTTTCATGTTATTGAAGGGCTCTTTGGTGTTTTGTATGGAATATTAAAGCTAGCAAATTTATTGAGGCATCAGCTTTCATGGGCTTAAACCCACTTCATCAGTGAAGAAATATCTAACCTATTTGAGGGCATTCACAAAATTTATCCAAGACTATAAACCTTCACCTGGGGATAACATTCACAGGAAGTGGGGCTGCGGTGGCTCAAGTGGTTAAGACGCTGACCTGCAGGCTGTGGAAGTTCGGTAGTTCAGCAGTTCGAGACCCGAGTGCTGCATGACGGAGTGAGCTCCCATCTCTGGTTCCAGCTCCTGCCAACCTAGCAGTTCGAAAGCAAGAAATTGCAAGTAGATAAATAGGTACCACTTCGGTGGGGAGGTAACAGCATTCCGTGCACCTTGGCATTTAGTCATGCCGGCCACATGACCGTGGAAACGTCTTCAGACAGTGCTGGCTCTTCGGCTTGGAAACAGAGATGAGCACTGCAACCCTAGAGTCGGATTCGACTGGCTTTCGAGCAGGGGAAACCTTTACCTATCCCTTGGTATGCTTCTGAAATTTTCTCTCTCTCTCCCCCAGCATTACCCATGTACTGATAAGCACTGTTAAAAAGGAACCTCAAAATGATTATACATACAAATACATCATGATTCTTTATGTGAAGAAATTGACTGAAGTACATGCGCACTTGCATACATTGATAACATGCCAACAAAAGCCATCTCTATGTGACTACACACAGATAGATGCATTAAGATTCTTTTTGTGAGATCTTTCATAAATGTGCACAGGTATGCGTGCATCAGCAAACCCCACACATGAAGGATCTTTATATAATCATTCATACATTGCTGTTTTGCATCCAAGTGTCTGTCCACATCATTGGTGGTGGTGATGGTGGAAATTGCTGTCAAGTCACAGCCAATTTATGGTGACCTCATAGGGTTTTCAAGGCAGGAGATGTTCAGAGGTGGTTTGCCATTGCCTCCTTCTCTGTAGAGACCCTAGATTTCCTTGGTGGGCTCCCATCCAAATGGTTACCAGGGCCTACCCTGCTTACAGGCCCATAACTACAGTGGGGCATCTCAGGGCCTGCCCCCCGACTTACTGCCAAGGCCCCCTGACTTCCCATCCAGCCCAGGGCCCCTGACTTCCAATTTTTAATTTTATTTGTGGCACTCTCTTGGGGGTATATGGGTGTGTCTGTGTGGGTGCCCCCTGACTTATTTAAAGGCCCCCGGATTAAAAATAAATCCTGGCAACAGGCCTGCCTGCTTAGCTTCTGAGATCTGGGCTATCCAGATCAGGACTGCACATTAGTACCATAGAGGAATTCAAATGCATGAAATGATCTAAAACATGTGGCAAACTCCATGCTGGAATTCCAGAATTGATTTTAGAAATTTTCTGTAATCAATCAGCAACCAAGAGGGGTGGAGCCTACTGACTAATAAAGAATTGTGAGTGTATTTTTCCTTAAAAATCTAACACCCCCCCCAAGGAAATGCATTCCAGAATTTACTTGATGCTGATTGAAAGGGGCCCATGCATGCCCTTGGTGATAATTCTATTGATGAACTCTTAAAATGTTTCATACTCCCTGGGAGACCAGTTTGAATAACCTCTATTGCAACACTTTCAGTAAAGCAAGGAATATGAAACTTCTTTATTGACTATGATACCATGAACATCCTTTCTGGAACTCATCCAAGGCAGCCAAGCAAGGTAATTAATTCAGGCAAACCTTTAAAATTTATTGTAAATTTGAGTGGTTTCAAAATGAAATATAAGGCCTAGGATGCTAGTATTAACTCCATCACCTATATTCTCAGAGAAAAACAATATGAATCTCTGTATCCTTAGGAGAATTAATTGAGGCAATTAATAGTTCCTTTATAAGTAAATGTCTTGAATTGGATGACATTTACCTGTGGAAATGTCAAATCTTACAGTGTAGGTGTTATATGAAAAATTTACAGGAACTGTTCTAAAAACAAAATACCTTTTAAAATAAAACCAACCAAAATAAGACAAACAGTTGCATGCAGACCTGGAATAAGGAAAGATGACACCTTCTGTTGGGTAATAAAAAGGCCAACTTTATTTAGTTGACATTGATCAAAGGGAGATCTGCAGCACCTGTAGACCAAAACCCCACCCCAAAGCCAGACACAGTATAGGATGTTGGTGGGATGCAGAAGAGTAAGGTCTCATCTTTGTTTGCGGATCCCTGAATTTATGGGTGAGACCACCCTGGCTCCAAGCCATGAGCCATCACATATGTACGGCCAAGTGTTCACGATGCTCAGGGGAGGCATGCCACTTCCTGTCCCCCTAGCTGCAGGGACTATGGGTAGAGGATAAAGAGGGGAAGAAAAACTTAACCCAAACAAGTTGAATTAAGAACCCAAAAGGTTAATTACTGAAAATATAAGGACAAGATAATAATTAAAAACATATAAATATTATAATCCCAAAATACTAGGGTTGCCAGGTCTGGGTTGGAAAATACCTGGAGACTTTGGGGGTGGATCTGGGAGAGTGTGGGGTTTGGGGAGGGGAGGGACCTCAGCATGGTACAATGCCATAGAGTCCACCCTTCAAAGCAGCCATTTTCTCCAGGGGACCTGATCTCTTTCAGCTAGAGATCAGTTGTAAAAGCGGGAGATCCCCAGGCCCCACCTGGAGGCTGGCAACCATACAAAATACATTAATTTATTACAAATTAGATAAAAACAGAATAGTAGCCTCAAAACAGGATAAAACCATACATAGGTATCAAACAGAAAACACATGTGACGAAGACCATACGCATTTTGGCTAATTTGGCCTTCCTCAAACATATATATTGCATATGAGCCCCAAGTAACACAATGAATACTGAAAATAGGACCAATTAAAATGGTTTTATAAGAAATCTCAGTGACTCAAGGCAGGGATAAAATACAGGGGCCTCACTTTCACTTGCTATTGGCTCCAAATTGCATGAGAATATACTTTCCTTGGACCAAGAGAGAAAGACATAGTTGAAGACACAAGTATATGGTAGAGGATAATGACACCAGTCAAGGGTTTCCTGTCCAGGTCCATGTATGTACTTAGGCCCCAAACCTGGTCTGAAGGTTAACCCTTTGCTACCTATATGATGCCCCAGGATGCTCACCTAAGCTGTACTGCGTACTATTAAATCAACTTGGCCTGCACTGCTACTGCCATCATGGAATACCAAAACCAGTGAATCCTTGTTGCACTTTTCAGAGCAGAGTTGGGTGAACAACCCACCCAGGTTACTACCAATCCACCAGATGGGAAAAAATCATATTCAGTCCCCAGTGGGCGATCAGTTAATGCCCACCCTGAAATAAAGGGAGGGAGGGAGGGAGGCTGTCTCCTTTGTTGTTGGACAGAAAGAGAAGGTGGTGGTAATGCATGAAAATCAAAAATTCTGGTGATTGGTATTGGATGAGATGCATTTAATTACTGGGTATGTTGTGCCTTTGACACCTGAGGTATTGTTTTTAAATCATTGGTTTGAGGATCCAGTCCCTCAAATTAGGAAAAAACCCAATTGCTATCCTTTTATTAGCGGCTAAAACATCAATAGACACAACTTGGAAATGTTCAGCTGCTCCTACACTTGCTTTGTGGCATCGTAAGTTATGAGAAATGTATATAATGAACAAAATTACTTATCAAGTGAATCATTAACAATCTCATCCGTCTTGTTCTGATTTTGCCGAAGTCTGGTCCATTGTATTAGAGTATTTGGTGCAACTTGAAGTGGTTCCGAAGAGCTTAGAATCTTTGATTTTAATATAATTATGCATAATATGTAAGATGTATGGTATCGCTTTGTTTCTACAGATTTGGTGTTTGATGATTATTATGATAATTTGTAAATAGATTATTATGATAACTTGTAAACAGAACTATTTTGAGTTAGTAGTATGTAATTTATGTACTGTTTATAAAAATGGTAAATAAAAAAGAAAGAAAGAGATGGGGTGGGCATGTACTATCCCTTATATGGCCTTTGTCCCCTCACCTCCAAATATATCACAAGGAGGCAGTGTCAGATAGCCAGCTCTCCCTTCTGTCCGCTGATGCAAACAAGGTCCTTCCCAATTCTTCCTGCACCAAGAGTTCAGGAATTCACTTCCAGGGTGGACAATCAGGACAAAATAAGCAGATGAGGAAAAGAGAGAAAACAAGTTTTTCTGTGCATAGTGAAAGTTCCTGAATATACTGCTTGCAGTCTTAAAGGGCAATACAGAAAATGTTGCACATTTACAGTGGAATCCTAAGTAGAACTACATCCTTCTAAGCCTATTCAGTTCAACGGACACAGAAGGGTTTAATTCTTGTTAGGATTGCACTGTTAAGTGGATTTGATTGTGCTGAATGAAAAATAGGTTTTCAAATTGCAGAAGAAGCTGCTGGGAGAGGGGGAAAAAACAACAGCAGTCTCTCCAGAGGTACCCTGAGAATCTTAGGTCTGGAGACTTGCCTCAGCAGTTTAGCACTGGAGTCTCAAATGTAGCCATATATCTCCTGCCTTGAGTTGTGTGTGTTATATTATAAAAAATTAGACATGGTATGGTGTCTTTTGTGGGTGTAATCCACTATTCCCCTCTGAAATCTAGCCCAAACTAGATTGTTCGTGTTGAGCAGTGTTCGTGTTGAGCAGATCCTGAAAAAAATGATTGTGAACTACTGTGTACAATTAATAAAAATTAGGTCGAGAGCTATCAGATATATATTGCAATAACGTATCTGTTTGCATTGCCTGGCTTTGCTTGCAGCACAGTAATGCAAGTTCCCTTTCACCCAAGGACAGTTATTGATATGCACAGAGCATCAGACTTCACTGCACCCTTTTTCAGTCTCCCACCTATGTACAACTGATGGCTGTCTCTTGGGAAACAACTTCCACTGGCGTGGCTGTCAAGCAACCATTCTCCTATATCATTTTGCTCAGGAGACTGATTTTTTTTTGTATCTCCTATGTGGTATGCAGGAGTATGACCAAGGTACATTATTTTCTTAGCATCTGCTTTAGTGGAAAATAGCATATTCTTTCCATTAAAGTAAGAGCAAATGTGTTAAAGATACACTTTAGTCTGTAACTTTTATAGGTAAAAATATTTCTTGCAATTTACAGGATCTTGTACAAGAGAACACAGTAATTTGACTTCAGTTTTTCCTACAGTGAAAACCTGTAGAGTTACGCCTTTCTATGTCCATTGAAGTCAATGAGCTTAAAAGGCTGTAACTTGGCTTTGGATCGTGCTGCCAGATAGGTGTCAGAAGCTAGTTAACGTGAACTTTCTGTGCTTCAGTATCAGACCAAAAACATCATTTCCCAAGAACAGAGTCTGCAGTAAGCCTTCTAAGAAACAAGTGTCCTGAAATATTTGGTGGGTCAAATTAACACTGAGCTACTTTAATTCAAAAGGTTGATGGGTTAATGTGTTGCTCAAAATGATGCATAAGTATATTATATTATATGGCTGCTCTGGACGAGGGATTGGCATGAACTGGCTCATGAGCCAAAATTTGGGCTGAACTTGGGCTGGTTCAGAGCTTGAGAACCGGTGTTGGGGGAAGGTGCATTCCCTGAACATTTACCGGTCTGTTCAGGGCTTGCTGTTTGGGGCCAGCCATTTAAACCTATCAACTGAGCAGTGTGGGGTCAGCTTTTGACACCATATCTAGGGGTTTGTTGTGGGAAAAACTGAAAGCTATGAACATAGATCTTAGAATTTTATATTTAATACAAACCCTCTATACAAATACTTCCCTTAGAGTCAGATGTGATAGGGCTGGGCACCTCTCCGACCTGGTAACCACAGCTAAAGGAGTAAAACAGGGGTGTGTCCTGGCAACAGTGTTGTTTAATTTATACATCAATAATCTGATTAGTAGCATAAATTCTGTTGATGCCCACCCCCCTACTTTAGCTAACAGGAAAATCCCGGCCTTGCTTTTTGCTGGCGATTTGGTTCTATTGCCTAGGACCCCAGTGGGCTTAAGAAGAGCACTTAAGGCATTCAACTGCTATTGTAAAGAGCCCCTACTAGAGATTAACTACCAAAAAACTAAAATAGTTTCATTTGGCAAAGGGCGGAAAAGAAGGTCTTGGATCATTAATGGCCATAAGCTGGAACAAGTATCCTATTTTAAATACTTAGGAGTGATGATTCACTCCACAGGGAGTAGAATCACTCACCATGAATACGCAGCATCAAATGGTCAAAAGTCTGTACAGGCCATTCTTAGATTTGCACGCACCAAGGGAGGCATGTATGTTCCTGCGGCTCTTCAGATAAAACAGTGACACATGTGGAAACTAGACTTTTTGAGACTAGGCTGTTGAGCACTTCAGAAGGCTGAGACCAGTGGGGAACTCAGAGTTGGTTGCAGGCCTAGTTACTGTCAGCAAGAAGAAGAAGAAGAAGAAGAAGAAGAAGAAGAAGAAGAAGAAGAAGAAGAAGAAGAAGAAGAAGAAGAAGAAGAAGAGGTGTCTCAAAGCGGCTTACAAACTCCTTTCCCTTCCCCTCCCCACAACAGACACCCTGTGAGGTAGGTGGGGCTGACAGAGCTCTGACAGAAACTTTTTCAAGAACAGCTGTGCCAGAACTACGGCTTGCCCAAGGTCATCCAGCCAGGTGCAAGTGGAGGAGTGGGGAATCAAACCCGGTGCACCCTGGCTGCCATGAGAGTGCGTGTGTGTGTGGGGGGCTGTGGAATGTCTACTTTCATTTCTGGTTTCTCTCTATTGTTTTGCTTATCTCTCTCTCTCTCTCAAAGCCGAGCCGTATAACCTTGAGTGCCTGGTGTCTTCTTTCTCTTGGGAAAGCTAGTCCGTTAGCTTGGCGGGCTTCTACCTGTAGTCTGATTGGCCCTGAGCCATCCCAGTCCCCCTTGAACTCTGTATATCTATTAGCTTCACGCGCTTTACCCTCAGTTCTAACACGAAACAGTTAAGATACCTGAATGCCATGAAGATCTCAATAAACTTTCTATTCTCCGGAATGACTGCTGTTGAGAACTGATTGACTCAGGAGTCTGACAGTAAATAAAAAAAATACTCTGTAACACAGGGAACTATACAGATTCCAGTCCATAACTGATTGTTGATGGGCTCCCTTTCCCTTGCGCCATCCAATCAAACACCAGATATTTTAAACCAACATTCATATTTACCCTCCCCTTCTTCTCTCTGTCTTAAAGAATCTTGCTGACTGAGCATTCTCTTTACTGCATCTAACAAATTGGGCTCAAGGCCACACAAGTTCAGGTTATAATAGATGTGTTTGTCTTTAAAGTACCAGAGAAGTCTTCTTTGGGTTTTGAAAATGTTAAGTGGCTGTGTTTTTTGTGTCTAGGGTGGTTTAGAGTTTTTCTGAAAGCATTAATCATTTTAACTTTATCCGCAGTTTTGAATGCAGGAAAAAATTAAAATTACAAGATAGCGAAGCTATAATTCACCAGACTGAATGATCAGACCAGCTGAGTGTTAACACACACCTATATTTCTGGCAATAATTTGGAAGATGTATGACAGATCAACAAATCAAGAAGGCTTGTGACAAATTTTTAGTACAAACTTGATTTTCTAACTGGACTTGCATGCCCTTTTAGAACAAGGTGCCTATCCATAATAATATCATATGCGAGGATCTTTGTATGTAATAAATAATTGCTAAAATTAACAGTGCAGACTATAACCTTGGTAGCAGAAATTAGCAGGTTGCATAAATAGGCATTGTCAACAGAGTACAAAGCTTTCTCGGGGAAAGTTTTCCTTTTAAAAATAGGGCCTCATGCAATCATGGTGCCGAAAGCAACATCTGAACATGGGTTCAAAGTTAAACAGTTATGTTCTTGATTAAAAGCAAAGATTACAAAACTCATCTTGAGAAATGCTGTTTATTTTTAAGCAGGGGGAGGAATGCACCCTATTCCTTACTAAATGTGGAAATTCTTTTCCTACAGAAGATATATTTAACCACATCGTATCTATTGAAATGAAAGGACAGAAGAAGCAAATTACTTTGCATATGCCCATACTTTCCCCTGTAATTTTTCTATGGCAGGAGAACAGTAGAAGTTTCAGGCTACTGGCAAAACTGAATTATCTTAAGTCTCCCCAAACCCACTGCAGAAATAATTCTCGTAATCTATCTTCTAGATCCATTATTCTTGCTGGAATGATTTTATAACCTCTCCAAGTCATAAATCTATCAAGACCATCTCTGCAGTTGCTGGCAACATAAGGGGATAATATTTGTTCCTTCCAATGCTTAGCTCTTAAGTAAAGAAAAAAGTAATCATTATAATAAATGATTTAATAATTCCACTTTCTAAATTTTCTGAAAATCTAATCTATGTTTTAGTAGCATGACTCCACATTTAATGGGCCCCACTCAGTTTAAGCTCCTAAAGATTCCTGGCAATTGAAATTGATTGTTGAATGTCACATAGCATTAGAGATTCAGATTTGATTTGAAAAATCTGCATGCAATTAGAAACCACATTCTATCCTTCCTTCTTTATTTTATACCCAACTTTTAAGATTTTTTAAAATGATGCTGATTTTATCTGTAGTTCTTCTAATCCGCCAAGATTTATCTGCATGTGTAATCTTCAGTATGCATCATCTTGCTAAAAGGTGATCTATTGCTTAAGAGTGGGGAAACTCTTAATACAGCATCAAAGTCTGCGTAACATATTCCTTGCAAGATCAAATCTCCAAGCATATACTCTTACAGATGATTGTGAGCACCATTCATGTTTCTACAGGGCAGGGGTGGTGAATCATTCCCAATACGTGATCAATTCTATCCAACCTGACTAGGGATGCAAACCTGCAGGTGGGACCTGGGGATCCCCCGGAATTACAGCTCATCCCCAGACTACAGAGATTAGTTTCCCTGGAGAAAATGGATGCTCTGGAGGGTGGACTCTATGGCATTGAACTACACTGAGGTCCCTAACCCCCTCCATCCCCAAATCTCCAAGAGTTTCTCAACCTGGATCTGGCACCCACCCATCCCCTGGTGGTGGCCAGGGGGGACCTGGCAACCCTAAACCTGACACTGCCTATCAGCTGCTCATGTGCAAGCCTTCATGTGATGTAGTGTACATGCACACTTACCTGGAGTAAGTCCCACTGAGTTTACTGGAACTTGCCTCTGAGTAAATATGTACACGGTTGATTGTAAAAGTAACAACTATTGCATAATGGATTGTGTAGTACTGAGTCATTTTTCTTTGGGGAAATGGCAAGCCTATGGCATGAGCCAAAAGGTGAAATGCAAAGAGCTCTTGCCCATTGGGTCTTAGCCTGGGGCCCTGGGCATTTATTCTGCAAATGGAAAAAAGCTCTACCAGCAAGGGAGACAGAATCTAATCATATACCTGGAACCTGCAAACAGCACTGGTGTAAGAATGGATTATGACATTAGTTTTGGCTCACCACTAATTGCTTCTGGAATGTTTCATAGACTCTAGGGCTGAAAGGATTTTTAGAGCTGTGGGCTACTAAGTTGTATTGCAGCTCTTTACTGGGGTAGGATTTTAGTGATGGTACTGTTCCCATGCAGCTGGGAGTTGGAAGGTACTGGAGTAGCGGCATTGGAACTTGGATGGTGACAGGGCTTTCCTTGTAGAAAAGGCCCAGCAGGAACTCATTAGCATAATAGGCCACACCCAACACCAGAAACGCATTAGCATATTGGGCCATGCCTTCCCTTGGCTTGCCCGGGCGCCCTGTGGCTGCGGGGAGCCCGGGCAAGCCGGCCCTTGGACAGGTTGGGGAAGGCATGGGAAGGCATTTAAATGTCTCCCTGATCCTTCTAGAGCCCCTGGCCTGCCTGATTGAGCAGAGACAGTCTGTCTGGAAGTGTCTCTGCTCATGAAACAGCACCAACCTCAATGAACAGCTTGAAAGTTTGTGGAAAGTTCATGCTGGTTGACTTGCCATGAACTTGACTGTGTGAACCATGAACCAGCCAAAATTCATCCTCCTCCTGGGTTCAAAGGAGAGAAGAGTGATTAACACATGGAATTCACTGCCACAGGAGGTGGTGGTGGCTACAAGCATGGACAGCTTCAAGATAGAATTAGATAAGCACAAGTGGAGACCCGCAAGAAACTTGCGGAATGGTTATCCTATTCCTCACACCTTTGCTTCCTCCTGTCTCCCTCTACTTCTCCCTTCTGCCCCCCCTTTTTCTTTTTCTCCTCCAGCTATGGCATTATACTGATCTGTAGTTCCTTCCCTCCTCCAATCCGACCCTCCCCAGGCTCCACCCCACAAATGTCCAGGAATTTCCCAACCTGGAGTTGGCAACACAATTTCCTTCCCACCCAACAGCCAACCTACCTTTATCTGCCTCTCTGTCTGCAACTTTCCATCTCCACACCCCTCCCCCACAGCCTCTACCTAGGAAAATTACAGTCTTTCTCCACAGTGGGGACCAAAACAGCTTACATTATTCTCTCCTCCTTTTTATCTGCACAACAACCCTGTGAGGTTGGCTAGGCTGAAAGTATGTGACTGGTCCAAAATAACCCAGTCAGCTTCCACTGCAAGATGGGGATCTGAACCTGGGTCTCGCAGACCCTAATCTGAAGCTCTAACTGATGCACCACACCGGCTTTCATAGGGTGGCTACTGATGAACAGTAGCAAGCAGCTGGGCCTACTTGAGTCATGCAAATCAGGTGGTATCAAGTCACCCAGAGGGTGCTGCCGAGGGATGCCAGCCTCCAGGTGGGACCTGGGGATCCCCTGTAATTCCTGCTCATTTCCAGACTACAGAGATAACTTCCCATGGAGAAAATGGATGCTTTGGAGGGTGGACTCTGTGACATTGTACCCCACT
>NW_015169198.1:88387-95639 GCF_001447785.1 Gekko japonicus
CTCTCTCACAGTTGGTGTCTGAAGCAGATCCCTGCAGAGGCCATTTCAAAAGGTTTTGGGGGGAATTCAGCCGTCCCTGAAGGGTTTTTTCTAGTTTTTGGATTTTTCTGCAGGCACTGGTAAGGTAAAGGTAAAGGTTCCCTTGCTCGAAAGCCAGTCGAATCCAACTCTAGGGTTGCAGTGCTCATCTCCGTTTCAAAGCCAAAGAGCCAGCGCTGTCCGAAGACGTTTCCGTGGTCATGTGGCCAGCATGACTAAACACCAAGGCGCACGGAACGCTGTTACCTTCCCACCAAAGTGGTACCTATTTATCTACTTGCAATTTCTTGCTTTCGAACTGCTAGGTTGGCAGGAGCTGGAGCTAGAGATGGGAGCTCACTCCATCATGCGGCACCCGGGTCTCGAACTGCTGAACTACCGACCTTCCACAGCCTGCAGTTCAGCGTCTTAACCACTTGAGCCACCGCAGCTCCACTGCAGGCACTGGTAGACTACTGAATATGCAAGAAAACCTGCTGGGCCAGAGGGAGCTTCCTGTTAGTGGAAATAAGCATCCGCACACGGCGCCCTCTGTTGGAAATTAGAATATAAGATATGGAACAGAAGTCCATCAGTGGCTATTAGCCACAAGGTATAAATAGGAACTCTCAGTCTGGGGCAAGTGATGCTCTGTATTCTTGGTGCTGGGGGGGCAACAGTGGGAGGGCTTCTGGTGTCCTGGCCCCACTGATGGACCTCCTGATGGCACCTGATATTTTTGGCCACTGTGTGACAAAGTGTTGGACTAGATGGGCCATTGGCCTGATCCAACATTGGCTTCTCTTATGTTCTTACATTATGTTCTTATGGATAACTCTGATCAGGTCTGATTCAGATGTAGGTGCACACTTCAGAAGCACCAGGTGTCTAGTTAGCTTTCCTATATCAGATCATTTAATACCTGGCCGAAGGTACACTACAATAACATTTTAGGTCTGTTATGGGTATAGTACACAAGTAATATATTAGAGAATCTCTGCTTCCATTTTAAGCTTTTATTAAAATGTAACTATTACATTTTTAACATTGACTAAATCAACAGAAACCGTGCCATCAATTGTTGTTGCATAGAAAATTAAAGGAGAGCAATTATACAAGTCCCTAAAAGTATCTTACTTCAAAGATAAGCAGGTCACAAGCAAGGAGCCCATTCTGAGAGGAAGCTCTTGATCAATTCAGCTTTCCATATTTATAGAATTTTAAAATAATCTCCTAATGATAGCTAACTGTCCTACTTGGTAACAGTGCATAGTCTTGGCTAATTCATTATAACTCCAAATACCATACAAATTTATCTATACTTGAAATGTCTTCTTAAAATATGTAAAAATGTTAATTCTTGCTACTTTTGATCTTTAAAAATAGTGACTGCAGTTACATACATCTTTTGTCCCTCAACCAACACATCCCATCTTTCAACCATATCTTCACTTCAGTGAAGCTGGACATTCTTGCCATTCTCAGACGCACTCTGCACCTGGCCTTCAACAAATAATGTCTATTGATAAGGGTTAGGTGTCTTCTAATCTACACAAGGCCATATAGTTGTGTTACGACTTCATTTCTTGCCCCTCATCCAAGGCTATTCTATGCCTGGTCTCTAAACTCCCCTTTTGGCATTTTTAGCTGGGAGGCCAGGCTACCTCTGTTTTGTGCACAGAAACATGTTCTATGACTTTTTTGGACAATTCCCACTATATCCCTGGCTATATATGTGACAGTGCAGTAGCAGTCAATCAGGTGAGCTGTGATGGTAGCCACTGCGGGCCCAGTCAAGTTGCACAAGTTGTGTGGATGCTGCTGCTGGGGCTGGGCCCAGGCAAGTTGTCTGGCATCAAGTCATCTGGCAGCCACCACTACATCTAGTCAAGTCATACAAATTCCATAGTAGTCAGTTGTCCTGTGGTTGTTGCTAGGCCTGGCGCTAATGACCCCTCCCTTCAGGGCAGGACTAGGAAAGTAGGTGGACTGGGAGGCCAAAATAGTCTTGAAAAGGGCCCTCCTCCTTTTACCTTATGGGTAGTGAGGGGGAAGGAAGGGGCAGTAAGGACAAAGAGTAAGTCCGCAGATATGTGTCTGTCAAAGTCATCTCTGCTTGGTGACTGTTCCTAGGGTTCCATTGCTGGCTCACTGACTTATGGAAGACTCTTATTCTGTATATGTAGGATGCTCTTTGCCTGAGATAAGTCAAAGGGAGAACCAGAGAAAAGGTGAGAGAGCCGTGCTGAAAGAACAGATCTCTTTGAGAGAATCATGGGATCAAAAGGGGCTTGCACTTGGTATAAACCGAGCTGAAAAAATACTGATAAGGTATTTTGTGGGTATTTCAGCCAGTTACTGAGTGGACTACTGATTCAGGTATCCGAAAATGGCCGGATAGCCAGAGTTAAAGGGCATTTAAAGGGCTCTCATTCCCTTTAAATGCCTTTGGAGTGAACTCTCAGGTTGGAAAAGGCATTTAAAGGGACTGCAAGCCCTTTAAATACTTTTGGAGTTTACTCACCATAGATCTGCGCAGCTTGGAGAAGGCATTTAAAGGGACCGTGATCCCTTTAAACACCTTTACCTCCTCCTTCTTCTGGGGTCCATAGAATTGAACCCCCTGGTTCAATCTGTTTGAAACTGGGGTGTGTGTGTGTGAGGAGAGATACCAGCATCTATGCTGCAAATTTGGTGCATCTGCCTCAAATAACAGGCCCCCCAGAGCCCCAGATATCCTCAGATCAATTCTCCATTATAGCCTATGAGGACCATTGACTATAATGGTCCCCACAAGGTATAATGGAGCTGAAAAATTTGTCAATACTGAATACTGAATCTGAATACCATACTAGTATTCAGGAATATCGAAAAATACCTATGGCTGCGGTCACACGCAACATTAGCCACGCAAGAGATACGGAAGACAGGCGGAGTTTCCGGGCGCGATCTCACCAGCACATCTGGGGAGCGTAGCGCTTCTGTGGCACAACCGAGGCTTCCTCCTTTAAAGGGACTGTGAGCTCTTTAAATACTTTTGGAGTTTACTCACCATAGATCTGCGCAGCTTGGAGAAGGCATTTAAAGGGACCGTGATCCCTTTAAACACCTTTACCTCCTCCTTCTTCTGGGGTCCATAGAATTGAACCCCCTGGTTCAATCTGTTTGAAACTGGGGTGTGTGTGTGTGAGGAGAGATACCAGCATCTATGCTGCAAATTTGGTGCATCTGCCTCAAATAACAGGCCCCCCAGAGCCCCAGATATCCTCAGATCAATTCTCCATTATAGCCTATGAGGACCATTGACTATAATGGTCCCCACAAGGTATAATGTAGCTGAAAAAAATTGTCAATCCTGAATACTGAATCCGAATACCATACTAGTATTCAGGAATATCGGAAAATACCAATATTTTTCAGGTTCAATATATCTGAACCCGAAAAATACCGATTTTTTGCACACCCCTAGTGATTAAGGATCTGAGATCCCTCCTCATCTGACAGCAGCCTTGGGAGCACTGCATTATATACTAGTCCTGCCATCACATGCAAAGTAGAAGTCAATGTGGCTGTATTTTTAAACAAAAATTAGGACTGTGGGCAAAAGGAGATAAAACCCAGGGCTGGAACCATTTAAGCATTGAAGTTTCTTCAAGCAAGCCTGGCAGCTCTTTTATGGATACTAGGAAGTAAGTTAAGTTAGGCAAAGATGGGAGGAAAAATGCTGAAATGGGTGAACCTAGCACAGGGGTCAAATGTGTATACAGAGTTTGTACTCACAACCAATGTTCCCGCTAAGCTGTGGAGTCCTGTGAGCAAAAATTCTACTTTGTGAGCTACTGGCATTAAAATCGTGAGGGAGCGACTTGGCCACTGCATCAATTAGCTTGCTCTGGAGCCCCATCCTCCCTGAGCTAAGACAAAAATATGTGAGCCGGAGGCAAAAAAACTGTGAGCTAGCTCACACCGACTCAGCTTAGAGGGAACACTGCTCACAACAACCCTGTGAAATCGTCTAAGTCTGTACTAACTGACTCCTGTTACAAAAACATGGGATTATGATTACCGTCCCATGGGAATGTATGTATGTATTGCACTTTAGATTTTATGTGTTTTAAACTGTTTTAAATTTTATGTAAGCCACCCTGAGCGTTCTTCGGTGGTGAGGGCAGGGTCTAAATCCAACAAACAAACAAACAAACAAACCACTTAGGCTGAAAGACAGCATTTGCCCCAAAGTCACCCAACAAGCTGTGTGGCAGATATATGATTTGAACCCAGGACTCTGAGATCCTATTATAACTCTCTAGCCACTACATCAAGATTGTAGTGGTTGGAGAGAAGGGAGGAAAAACAAACACCCATGCTTCCATATGTCCACTATAGCCTATAAAACGGGGACTTTTGTCCTCTCTGCATTGGTAAGTATAATCTTTTGGATGAAGACTAGAATCACTGAGAAATGTATCCCAATTAGATGGGGGGGAGGAGTGAACACTGACATTTGCTATACCTTTCATTATCTTAGCAATGGAGACACTTTCTCTTTCCTCTTGACCCAAGGTGGTTTCCCTCCAAATTCTGGGCAGGTAAGACTTGATATTTTATTTATTTTATTTTTTTTGTATTTATACCCCGCCTTGCCTGAGAAGCAGTATTTTAATACATAAAAATAAACAAATGATGCCAGCCTCCAGGTGGGAGCTGGGGATCCCCTGGAATTACAACTCATCTCCAGGCTACAGAGATCAGTTCCCCTGGAGACAACTGGTGCTTTGGAGGGTGGACTCTATGGCATTGTGCTCCACTGAGGTCCCTGTCCTCCCCAGGCTCCATCCCCAAATCTCCAGGAGCTTCCCAACCTGAAGTTGGCAACCTTACCTCGCATCCCCTGCCAGTGGCCACGGAGGATCTGGCAACCCTAACAAACATTTTGGTGAAGAGTACGGAATTTCATCCCAACCCATGGGAGGCTGAAAGTTGGGAGCGTGTTTTCTCTTGAAATGAAAGAAAACAGCTCCCAAATTGATTGATGTACCAGAGTCTGAACAAAATTATTAACAAAACAACCTGAATCCCAACCTGAAGGGAAAATGTCTGTGTACATTCCAGCTGAAAACCTGCTATGTAACAACTTGTCTCCCTAATGATTTTCGAAATGAAATGTATGGTAGGATGGGTCAAGCCTGCTTACAGGAATTAATTATTGCTTCAGACACAATCTGGAGCTGCTAATGCTGTATAAAAATCAATCCTAGATAATAGCTTGTTCTGCAGTTATTATTGCTTTTACAAATTGCAAGATGACCTACGGATTCTTCCTATTGGCAAAGTAGTTGGGCTTCCAAAGCATTATTGCCTTGTGTACCAATCCTCTTTCATGGCATTGTTCACATCATAGTGCACTAGACACATATTTGTGAGACTTACTGAACAGAAACCCTAGAAAAGTTAATGATCTTAAAGTGCAAAGCAACTTATTGTACCAGGTTAGTGGAATACTGTGCAGAATGGGTGCAAGGGCAGTTGGGTGCAAGCAGAAATGTCTGATTTTTCCTTTCCATTTTTATCCTGTTACATACACTGCTGTTTCGGTGTTCCTCCATAGCCTTTTGTTAAAATAAGAAAAGAGTTTGGCGCTTCTGGAAGATTCATACCAAATCCAAGTCAGAGAGTTTCAGCCCAGTAGCTTTCCTTGCTGGTCTTTTCCTAGGCCTTCCTGAGAAGAGCTGAGAAAATGTCCTTTTGAACCTTCTGGACAGAAGTTGCACACATATTCTTCTAGACATCCATTTTAAGAAAGTCTCCATTCAGTGCCTTCTTGGACCTTAAAATAACATTTGTGACAGAAGGTTCTCTACATCTGGAAATGATTCCTCCATAATGGGTGCCTCTATACGCTAATACTCTTGTCAATATCTTTATACAGTAATACTCTTGTTGATACGGCTGTTACCTTCCTTGAGCCTTTGTTTAAAATGATAGATCTTCTAAAAAAATCCCCTTGAGTAAAATAGTTACTGCTCAACTTGGCGTACCCATGCTTGATTCATAATGTATAAATCTTCCCTCCCATGTAAAAATGTTGCTCATTAAATGCACATTCTTGTAAGTGAAGTGACAGGCCCAAATAATGGTATCTTAAGTATCCATTATTCTGGGCATTCCCCTCAGAGACGGTTAGTCTGTCTTTTCGTTTTTTAGATTGTTGTTAGCTAGAGGATGTTCTGTTGTGCTCCAGAGATTAGCAGTATATCTTTTCTCTACAAAACTTCATAATGGTTCTGTACTTGTGGCTCAGGGATAAATGAAAGCAGAACCCCAAAGAACCTTTCGACCTTTGGGGGAAGACTTAGTTACAAAACAAAACCTAGGTCCCGATCACACGCAGAATTAGCCATGCAATAGGCATGAATGCCGGGCGGATTTTAAGGGCACCATCACACAGGAACATCTGGCAAGCATCCCGCACCCGTCGCCAACCTGTTGCACTCCGCCAAAGAAGTGGAGTTAAAAAATACCGGGGAAACTGCAGTATCAAACAGGTTTACGATGGGCCGCAGACAGACTTCACCATGCGATTGCTCCGGTTCGTTCCCATTGTGTCAGCAATCCCCCGTTGAAGCGCACTGGAAACGCGCGGCAACGGGAAAAAAACGATTCACTTGCCGCTGCGTCTGATCACACAGTGGCGGGTAAAATTACTATGGTGCAAATAGCCTCGCTTCCCCCCCCACATTATCTGGCGCATGTGACCGCACTTCTAGTTAAACTGTTAAAAGCTCCACTGCAAGGTTTCTGTAGAAACTCTGAGAAATGTAAAGGATTACCAGGGAATCTCATGCTTGCATTCCTTAAGCATAGCCCCAAAGAGAAGCCTCTGGCACTAGAGAGAAGTAAGCTATGAAATTCCATTAGGGCTGATTCACAGAGTGCACAGTAAGGATGTGCATGTAGGCATTTAATCAAAACCTGACATGAGCACATCTATTATTTAGTATCATTATTTTAACTAATATGATTTGAGAAATTAGTGACCGTTGGTAATATTCATTTTTTTTATAATCAGGGTTTTATTCTTGTGCCTGTCTATTTCAAGTCGTGCCACTTGGGGGTTGAAATACAAAGTCCTGGCACATGGACTGGGCAGTGTGTGTGTGTGTGGTGGAGAGCACATGAAGGCTGTAGCTCCGCAATTGAAGTATATAATACCAGGGCTATTTTTGGGCAGGAA
>NW_015169198.1:96183-153899 GCF_001447785.1 Gekko japonicus
TAGCTTTGAAGTAGCTATTTGATAGCTTCAAAAGAACCTGTAACCCAAATGGAGCCCAAATGATGGGAAACAACAAACACCCAGTAAATGAGTGTGAACTTTTGGTGGAAGGAAGGGATTTACAATTTCAACTTCTAGAAACAATTTACAGTAGACAATTTCCACTTGTAAATAGTAGCTGTAATACGATTATCAAAAGAAACCCTTTGATCATTGGGTATAAATACGGGTGGGACTCCAGCAGAATTTCGTTGGCTTCTGAAAACTCAGGACCCTCCTGGGAGGTTGGAGGCCAACCCGAAGAGATCTCTTTGCTTCTGTATGCCTTTGGGGTGGGATACTTTTGTCTGCATGATTCATTTTTGTGTATGTGTTTACTATCTATAGTTATTGAAATAGATGTGTATTGTGTGTCAAGTTGATACAGCGTCTTGCTGTTCAATCTTGTCAGGTAAACTCTGAATGCTGAACCTTTTTAAATAAAAACAATATATAAGAAGAGAGACCTTTGCTTGGAGTGTCTCTGGCCAGCACTCAGCGTTTTCCAAACTTGCACCTTCTGCCTTTTTGGTAAGAGAGGCACATTCAGAGGACACGAACCACAGGGAGGGGGTGTGTGGGAACACATTTTCTCCCAACAACAGACACCCTGTGAGGTAGGTTGGGGCTGAGAGAGCTCTTTCAAGAACTGCCCATGAGAGAACAGCTCTGAGAACTTGTGATTGACCCAAGGTCACACCAGCAGCTGCATGTGGAGCAGTGGGGAATCAAACCTGGTTCTCCCAGATTAGAGTCCACACTCTTAACCACTGCACCAAACTAGAGGGAAGGGGGAGAGAGGCAGCCCGCCCATATCACGGGATCAGACACTAGGGGCAGCACTAGAGCTGTCTTCCCAATCATGATGATTCTCTCACAGCCCTCAATGTCTGTCTGCAACTTGGCTCCATTTCAGGGCTAGATTTTTTTGGAGTGCTGCTGCTGCTGCTCTGGGCCTTGGATTTCTACTGCCTGCTGTTGCCTACCTTCTTCCTTTTCTGAGCTTGGTCTTCTTCAGGACTGATTTGCCCACAGAAAAATGCATATTAAAATATTATTTAAAATATTATTTGAAAATTCTCTGTGTTTTTTGTGGTCACTGGGGTATAGTTGCGGGACAGAGAGAGAGCCTTCCCCACTTTCTGCTTCTTTTAAAGCTAATTTTCCTTGGTTTTTTGTGCTGTTTTTAAAAGGTTTTAAAAGGCTTATGCTGATGGGTTCTCTTCACTTGAATTGTTTTAGAATTTTTAACTGCTTTGTATTTTCTCTGTTTCTAAAAGGTTTTCAATTTTTTAAGATTTGTACTTTTGTGGGGGGAAATTTTCCAAGTTGTTATTGTTTTTAAAAAGTTAATCTAAAGAGGGTTTAGGCCAGGGATGGCCAAACTTGCTTAACGTAAGAGCCACATAGGATTAACGTCAGATGTTTCAGAGCCACAAGACATGAACAAATATTACACATTTTTACTGGGAAATATGCAAATTTGCTTTTTATTAACATTAAATGAGACTGACAAAATAATGACAAAAGTGGTAAAAGCAGATATTGAAAATGATATTTATTTGTCTAATGATATTTGTTTACTAATGATATTTAGCTTCCCCAGCTGCTGTGCCGAAAGCTGCACTATATGTGTGAAAGAGCTGCATGTGGCTCCTAAGCCACAGTTTGGCCACCCCTGGTTTAAGTTGACCTTTTACTCCTCCAAAAAATGAAGTCAGGTTTTCAGAAAGATTAGAGGTTACTTTAATTATTGGCAAAAAAATTAGACTTCACTTCTGGCTTGGGGAAAAAATAAACCGATGTTTTAAAATAAATTCCATACTTGTATCACAGGATGTAGTTATAAAGAAATTAGTCAGCTTCTAGGCTAGAAAGAACGAAGTCAGAAGCAGGTTTTATACATAATTGAAGCAAGCCTAGGTATATTTGTACAACTAAGAAAGTTAGGTTGTGTGGTTTGGTTTCAGGTTAGTGTTGAGGAGGACAGATAGACAGAAAAAGTCAAGGGCAGCAGTCTAATGAGTCTGGTTCACCAACAGGTTAGTTAGCATTCAGCATTAGAGTGCAATGTAGCCTTGTGTAGCAGTTAGCTTACTTTGGTGCAGTAGTCCATGAGCCAGAATAATTTATAGGAGAGGACTGCAGTGGGGCAGGGGGAAGACTGTAGGTTTCTCCCACCATTTGTGGAGGCCTGCCCCACAGCATCTTCCACCACCCCCTCCTGTGCTTGGGTAGTGTGACGGAACAGGCCTGCTCAGGGCGGCATGCAGGCCCTGTTCCACCCTAACCTCCAAGGTTTTCCAACACCTGGAGAGGCTTCTCTCTCTATGGTAACTCACTGCCACCACCTGACCTTTGTAGAAATTGCCTGCTGGGAGGGTCAGGACCCCTAGCTTCCTTTCCAAGTTCAGAGTCCTTGCCTCTGTGTCTCCCACTGCCCAGCACCTGGTCACCATGGAGACAGTTTACTGCCTTGTGTGCCCCTGGAGGAATAGCTGCTTGCCAAATTCTGGCCTTCCCCCTGGCACTCCTTTTAAAATAGTGTGTCCAAGACAGTGGAGGTCTATGTGGTACAGAGAGCCACTACCACTGTCAAAAGTTATAAAGTATTTATTAAAAAGAAAATGTTCACAAGCGTTATTTTAGCACAGCACCAGACTGAGTGAGGGATTCAAAGTAAATGGGTAAAATGCAATTCCTCTGTTCCTCTCTCTATACATACCCTATACATACCCTATTGGATCTAAGACAGGCTCCTTAGCTTAGGAAGTTACCAATCTATACATAGTTGCCTTACCTTGAAGCTTTGTAGCTCTCCAGGCCAGCACATGGTCAATGGCTGCCTCCTCCAGACCTCAGCAAAGAGTTCTGTCTGCTCTGATGGACCCAGCACAAAAGAGACCTTCCTCCTTCCTGCCTGTTCCCTGCCCAGAGAGAGAGAAAAAAATTAAAACACAAAGTGAAGGTTTTACTCATTTCAACCACCAAAGGGGAAAAAAAATGCATTTCTTCACAAGTGGTACAATGGTCTCACAAGGTCCTCTTTATTAAGGCTGCAGCTGGAGCACCACTGCAGAGATTTCTGACATAGATGTTGGCCCTGGGGAAGGATCTGCTACTCAGGCTGGCCCTCCTCTAGCTCTTGGGACTCAGGAGGGGGAGGAGGAGGGGGAGGAGAAGCCTAAGCTCTATTTTGAGTTGAACTTGGGGGGCAAGAATCTTCAGGCTCTCAAGTTTACCCCAGGGATCCAGAAGTTATTGGTAACTAGAAGAGAAAGTAGGTGCCATTTCTCTGTTTCCTCAAGAGTCCAGCAGACCTTCTGTGGAGAGGGAGAAGGAGAGGCTGGAGGAAGCAGAACAGGAAAAAAATGGAGGTGCACCTTGAACTGCTGCCATCTCAGTCACTTTTCCATTGGACATCTCCTTCTGCTCCCTCTAGACACGGTATGTCTGACCTAAGCTCCTCACAGGAGACAGCTCCAGCAGTCCCCATACTTTCTAGTCAGTGTGGGTGGCCCATTCCTCCATAGTCTGCCAAACTCTACCTTCCCTGGGCAACACCAGAAAAGTAACTGATCCAGGGTTGTCAAGCTGAGAATACTGTGATCATATTGGCAGCATCAACCATGTATGTCTTTCGCACAGACCCTGCTAGAGGGACAGTGCCAGTTTCATGGGAAAGATGATGTATTCCATTCACATTGGCACATTATTCACACATGTGTCCATAAGTGCACCATGGCAAAACATCTCTTGCACTGCAGGACATGCAAATGGAGTCCATCTGTAATCTTAAACTTTAAAAATTGAAGTATTCATTTTTGCATATTTTGCCATTATATCTGGTACAATAAAAGCTGGGTCTTCCAAGAATCCCTTTGTGTTACAAAGGGGCTTTATTTCTGAAAACATGAATAAAGTCGGATAGAATGTCTAGAAAAAATGTTCTTTTTTTAACAAATCAAAGAATTGCTGCTAAGTCTTTCTACAGAAATGCAATTATAGAAGATGAGAAATAAAGTCTTCTGGGCTGTGGTCATACATGCTAAATAATCCACTTTCAAAGCAATTTCCAACTGGATTTTTACTGTGTGAACTGGCAAAATCCAGCAGGAAAGTGGATTGAAAATAGATTATTTAGTGTGTGTGACTGCAGCCCTGGAAGCATCTAATAAAAAGAAAGCCAAGTGTTTCCCTGATGCCAGATAATACTCAGAAATTTAACAATGGATTTCACATACTTGCTTTTTTTCCTGTCAGAACAAACAGCTTAACATTGTCCAACTGTTAAGCTGATTTCTATGTTGTGCTATTTAGTAGTCAAATAAATACTTCTCATTTTATCTGGGAAACTACTGAGATCTGAATAGTGTATTCTGCACTGGCTACAAATTATTTTCAGTGTCTGGCATCCTGACATGTTGAGAGTAATGCTGAGAGTAATCTGGAATTGGAGGTAGTCTCCTAAGGTGTGATGTGTACCCCAGACCCTTAGTAGAGGTGCGAAATGGATGATTCAAGTATGCATTTTCTCTGAAAGAAGTTTTGATGTAATTTTGAGCAGTGGCAGCATGGAATCTGCTGCTGAATCCGTTTGCAATGATCCTACTTGCATTCAGGACTGAAACAAACACACAAAAAACACTTCATGCATTTTATTTAAGACCAACCAAAACAACACAAGCTTTCAAGTTCTTCAGAACTTTTCATCAGGCTGGATGTTAAGAACAAACGAACAAAAAAAAAAGGGGGGGGGAAAGCAAAAATATAGTCCAGGCCCTGATCTTAAGGCCTTTTGTAATCATCCTGTGTAAGATGATGAGAAATGGTGCTGGTGTCAGGTTGCGACATCTGTCTTCTGGGAAGAACTTGAAGCAACATAAAGTAGAAGCATCCAACTGAGATTCATGCAGTAAATGCTCACATTCAAATAAACAAACAAAAACCTTTCAGGTAGGATAACACTAACAAATAGTTCTTCTACATGTCTTCAACTGTTGTTAAAAGAAATTGACAAATATTATAAACACAGAGCAGGTCAGAACAACCGATAGACACAGCTTCATCAAAGTAAAGCTGGCCTGCAAAAGAAAAACCCAGCAGATCAGAGTTATCTCACTAAACTGCTAAAGGCAAAAATACTCACTTTCTGTCATTCTTATCAAAGAAAACACAGACCCCCCCCCACATTCTGCTGCTATGGCAACAGTAGAATCAAAAGATGAGTGCTTCAGCTCAAGGAATGCACCATCATTCACCAAGCTTCCCTGAAGGGATGAAAAACTACGAATCATTCCCATTTTCTGGATAAATGTTTTAGGAATTGCCTTCAATAGGCAGGCCTGAAGTGTAATTACTCCAGGCCTGGTGCAGACTTATAATATGGGCTCCCATCCTACAAAAACAATTTCATTTAATTAAAATGTCTATTTTATTTTTAAAATGTCATAAACAGGTACAATGTCCTTGCCCTCTTCCCTCCCTCAGACTCAAAATTTTCCCTTCGTTTTTCTCTTTCTTTCTGACTGAGCAACCCCTTTATCTATTTTCTTCTTTCCTGGAGATCTATGGCTATCCCACCCTGTCACTTCATTGTATTTTGAAGAAGAGAAGAGATTGGATTTATACCCCACCCTTCACTACCTGAAGGAGTCTCAGAGCGGGAGCCAGAGAACTGAATTGATTAATTGTAAGTAAGGAAATCTTCTGAATTGCATGTGCAGCTGAATAAAAATGATTTAATTCTACCTCTACTCTGGTCATGCGTTAAATCACATCCAGAGGCTCTGGAATTCTGACAGCGCCAGACGGAACAATTTCATTTAATTAAAATGTCTGTTTTATTTTTAAAATGTCATAAACAGGTACGATGTCCTAACCCTCTTCCCTCCCTCAGACTCAAATTTTTCCCTTCGTTTTCCTCTTCCTTTCTGACTGAGCAGCCCCTTCATCTATTTTCTTCTTTCCTGGAGATCTATGGCTATCCCACACTGTCACTTCATTGTATTTTGAAGAAGAGAAGAGATTGGATTTATACCCCACCCTTCACTACCTGAAGGAGTCTCAGAGCGGTTTACAATCTCCTTTCCCTTCCCCTCCCCACAACAGACACCTTGTGAGATAGGTGGGGCTGAGAGAGCTCTTTCGATAACTGCTCTTTCCAGAACAGCTCTGAGAGAACTTGTGACTGACCCAAGGTCACACCAGTAGCTGCATGTGGAGGAGTGGGGAATCAAACACGGTTCTCCCAGATTAGAGTCTGCGCTCCTAACCACTACACCAAACTGGTTCTCCTACACCACACTGATGCTGGCTCAGCCCAGGAACTTGAGGTAAGAGACACAATCACCTCTTTAACTTAAACTTCTGAAAATGATACACGAGAGGTTTTAGAATGTTCAAAAATAAACAAGATTTTTTATTCAATGTAGAGGGGAAAGGTCAGGTGAAATCAGGGCTAAAATAAAATGTCTGAGGTGAATCAATAATAGTTCTGAGGTAACTTAATAACTTCACAGACTCCAGCTCATGTTTCCAGCAATTGAGAGTTTGAACTTTTTACAGTCTTAGAATCTTTGAGGTGAGAGGCTTTTGTCACGGCAGCGGCGCCTAGCCATTGCTGGTGTGATTGCGCCGTGCTGCTTCTTTGCCACGCTGCAGGATCGTCGTGTGATCGCCACCCTCTTTACCCACCGGTGCCAAGGGACAGACCCGTGGTGTGCCGCCGGCGCGTCTGATCGCGTAATCACGGATCAAACTGCGCCGGGGCAATTAGCCACGCCTCCCCCCGCAATATCCAGCCTGTGTGACCGGGGCCACAGTCTTAGAATCTTTGAGGTGAGAGGCTTTTGTTTCAGTGTTTCCTAAGAACTCCAGTTCACTTTCTTGAGTTTAAGGCTGCAGTCACACATACAAAAAAAATCCACTTTCAACCTACTTTCAATGCACTTTCCAGCTGGATTTTATTGTGTGAACTGGCAAAATCCAATTTGAAAGTGTGTTGAAAGTGAGTTATTTAGTGTGTGTGACCTCAGCCTAACTGACTCTTCAGGTTTCAAAAGGCAGGGATATACTAACAAGCACCCAAATTCCTTCTCTGAGCACACCAGGGATCACTCCACTCCTTAGAGATATCTCCCTTTCAACTGGCCAGGGAATCTCTTCTCTAAGATTTATCCCTTTTCCCCGGCCTGAATGGGCGTCTTCACTGATCCACCCACTCCTTTCTAACTTTCCAGTGCTCAGTCAGTATGAAACTATTTTCAGTCAGAGCTAAACTCTCCTCAGTCAATTAAACTTTCCACAGCCAGGGCTAAACTAAAACTGAGTTATCTTCAGCAGTCAGTTCCCAAGTCTTTCTGCTCAACTGACACTAACCAATCATATTCCTTTGAGCAGTCTGTCACTCAAGACTTCCCAGTTCTGTGAGGCATTAACCCTCCACAGTCCATTACATGTTTATATAGTGCTTTTTTTGTTCAGTTGCACAGTTGAGTCCGACTCTTCATGACCCCATTGACCACATCATGCCAGGCCCTACTGTCCTCCATTGTGCTCCAGAGTTTGCTTAATTTCGGCCCCGTTCATACGAGGGGTTTTGGTCCAGGAGCGAGACAGAACAGGGGCGGATCAAACGGGCGCGATCCCACGGCAACATCTGGGAATCGTTGCCTGTCCGTCCCCGATCTGTCTCTTCCATGCGAAAACCCGCTCTAAAACGAACCACCTACCTGGGTGGTTCATGCGAAGTGGAGTGGCTCAAACCGGCCGTGGGATCGGCCGCGTGTCCTTGCAGCGGCACATCCCGGCCTCCGGCCAAAACTGCGCATGCTTGAGCATGCGCAGTTCGGCGGCCTCCCCCTTGCCTCCGACACTTCCTCCCTGGCATGTGATCGTGCCGGGGAGCAACAGCGCGCGGTGCACGGGATCCGTGGGATCCTGCCCGCGCGTATCTTTTTTGATGCGGCTCTCTTTAGCCACGCTTCGCCTTGTGTTTTCCCTGCCGTGTGGCAGGGGCCTTCATGTTCGTTGCATCAATAAGAGTTTTTAAAGTGCAGTCTGTCACAACAGGTCACATCGTGGTTATGTATTTGCAATCTGGGCTCGGCCAAGGTAGAGTGTATCAATTTAATTTAAAAAACATAGGCTGTTCCAATGGATAAATTCTTAAATTCTGTAAGATGTGCATTTGCTTCTTTCTTCTTATGTTCAAGGGACTTATTCTATTTTTTTTGGGTCACTTTGGGTTCTAGTCTCCATGAAGACCTGAAAAAGCCATCCTTCCTGATACTCTTTGAAAGATTTCCAGAAACTTCAGCTCCTACAAGTACATGGCAGATGTCTACCCAAACTAAACTTGCTTTGCAGTCTCAGGCCCAAACTACCCATTAAAAGAAATATGTGGCTTCTGCTAAACTTTGTCTCATTGGTAATGTAAAGTATCATGAAGTACCACACAGAAGGAAGGTAGCATCTGCAGCAGCTCACTTTACTGTAACCACAGAAGTACTTCAGGAAGAACACCTTGAACTGAGCTGGCTTCTGTAGGGTTGGTAGGCTGAACCTGACAGCTGGGGGGCTGGCTGGGGGCTGGAACATGTGGGGCACAGGTATGATGATGTCACTTCCTCAGAAAACCCAGACGTTATGGCAGTTAGCTCTAGGAATCACTGGAAACTTTATGGTTTTACCATAAAATTATCATAACATATACCATAAGAGTTTCTGGGAATTCCTAGAGCTACCTGCAGTCACTTCCAGGACCTCCAGAAGTGATGTAACAGCTCATGTAATACTAGCAGATTTTTAAATCCCCCCAACTGCTACAAGTGGTGGCAGGCAATGGAAGCTTGGGGTGGGGTGGGATGGTAATCCTAGGCTTCTCCAGTGCTCTAATTGTGACATTCCAAACATATGCTCCTGTAAACATATCTGCTAAAATATCTGATAAAAATTATCTTAGTGGATGACCAACTACTATTCATTTTGCAAAATAAAAACAAAACAAAAAACCACCCACTCAGCACTCAAGGATCCCTGGTGAGTGAGCACTGGAGTTGGAGGAGGCTTAACTTCTCAAGACTCATCATTTAAAGGCTACTGCTGTCTGACCTTGGTGGTTGCAGCCTAGCAAATGAAATTTTGATGCAAGAGTTGAATTTCAAAATTATCTGTCTTCCCCTAATTTTATCAAAAGGCTTCAAAATACCACAGGATTTAAGGTCTCATCCAGGGCTCATTTGAGGTTCTGGTTGATAATGACTGTCATTGGTTTGGTCACTATGTCACAAGCTAAACTACTTCAACGAGGGGTTGAAATAAAACTGCATAGGTAAGAAGCATGCATGTTACCCTGAAATCCTTGGACAAAAGATTGGACAAAAATAAAAAATAAAATGTATGACACAATTTTTGGTCAGCAAGGGCTGATTTTTTCCAACACTTCTGTGGGGCTCCAAATTAGGGATGGGCACAAACCGGCTCACAAACTAAAGTGCATCATAAATTTTGGCCAATTTGTGGTTTGCAAAGTGGTGTTTGTGGCAGGTCGACCAGCACAAACATTCCACAAACTTTCATGCTGTTTGTGGTGGTTCATGACAGTTTGTGAATGGATACATTTCCAAACAGACTGTCTCCACTCAATTAAACTATTTACAAAACTTTAAAGCAACAGGAGGGTGGAATTCTCCAGCCTTGGAAGCACCAATAGGGGCCCTCCAAAGCTTAACAAGCACTGCTGGCTGCCAGTAACAGAGTTCCCATTCTGCTCTATGGGATCAGAATGCTATATATACCCTCAGATCAGCTATGCAGCTTCTACCCTGTTAGGTGTTGGCAGTTAGACAGAGAGGCAGGGAACTTCTTAAAAGTAGAGAGCATTAATCATTTATTCTTGATTGTGAACATCTCTTCCCTGCTGGGGTTTGGGTGTTAGGCTCTGAACCACCCCATCTCTCTGCTCATGCCGAGCATTGGGGGGTTATCTACTGAGTGCTTCAGCTGAGGACCCACATTTTATACCCTCTTGATTGTGAACTTCTTCCCCCTGCTGGGGTCTGGTGTTAGGTACTCTGAGCCACCCTGTGTCTCTGCTCACATTGAGAAGTAGAGACTTAGCTACTGGGCGTCTTGGCTGAGGACCCACATTTTATACCCTCCTGATTGTGAACTTCTCTCTCTTGCTGGGATTTGAGTGTTAGGTGGGTTCAGGGCTCTGAACCACCACCTGTCTCCCCTTACTTCCTCTTTGGCTTTGATAAAATGTCTTGCTGGGATTTGAGTGTTAGGTGAGTTCAGGGCTCTGAACCACCACCTGTCTCCCCTAATATTCATAATTTATTCCTTTCCCCACCCCCCCCCGCTTGTCCATTGTTGATGGGCAAGGTTTATTAATTTTTTTAAGAGTTATATAAAACAAAGAGAGAGAGCCATACACTTCAAAGGTATCCAGCCATTGCCTCGTTCATAACATCTAAAGATAATGTATTCCTGATTGTAAACACCTCCCCCCTGCTGAAGTTTGGGTTTTAGGTGGACTCAGGGCTCTGAGCCACCCTGTCTCTCCACTCACACTGAGCAGTGGGGCTTAGCTACTGAGGACAAACACTTTATACCCTCTTGATTGTTAACTCCTCTCCCTTGCTGGGGTTTGGGTGTTAGGTGGACTCAGGGCTCATGATGACAGGTCAGGCTAGATGACGGCCTTGCATGACCAGTACTCCAGGGGATCAGTGTTGGCAGTCTCAGGGGACTTGGTAAGGTACTCCCTCATCATCACCCCTGTCAGATTCTCCACCGTTGCATGTCTGACATCCCTGCTGCTGCTGACCTCCCAGTTCAGTACTGAGAACCGGTAGTGGGGCTTCTCCCTTTGAGGCAGAAGTGCTGGTCTGTGACTCCTCCCCCTCCTCCTCTTCCCATCCTCTTGCAACCACTTTTCCCTCTGGCCACTAATGTTGGCCTGTAGCTTCTGCACTTCTTTGCAGAGTTCACACTTCCATTGCATGAGCTCTGCATTCAGGAGAGTAATACTACCTTTTATCTGGGGGTCACAGATACAAGCCAGGTTGTACTCCCCTTTATTGCAGAGAGGATGCAACCTGGTGGTGATGCCCACCTGCAACTTTTCTGCCCATGGGAGAATAGTTATCACCTCAGGGCCCAGCTCCAGTGCAGAGGCCAGCATCTGGTGAAGCCTTCGAATCAGGGTGCTAACTTGCCCCAGGCTGGCCGTATGAGCACAGAGCACCTTGGTGGTGTCCTGGAAGGGCTTGTGGACAAGCACCATTTGGGAGAGAGTTAGCCAGTCATTGGAGCTGATGTTGAGCTACTCTTCCCCATGCAGGATAGTTATGGCAGAGATGATGTCCTGGACTACACTTTTCCGCTCCACCCAATGCACAATCATGATGTAGGTGGAATTCCTCATCCCACTCCCCCTGCCTCTCATGCAGCAGGTGGGCAGACTTCATGCTGTGTGGCTTTGAATGTGCTCCCCAGCCCCAGAGTATCCTGCACCAACAGGTGTAGCATGTGTGCCAGGCAGATGATGACCTTGAGCCTCGCATACTTCACCTCTACCACCATTTTGGTGCCGGCATCTGTGACCACGTAGCCATGGATGATGTTGCCACCTCCCACCCACTCCCTAAGGCTACTCTTTATCACATTGCAGCAACATTTTGCACCAATGTAGTCTGCATCCAACCCAAGCAGAACCACTTGGTAGCCCAGTGGCAGGACTATCCCCTCCTGGGGCCTGGACTGATCCCCCGACAGTCCTGCTGGCTGCTCCAGAGGTCTGCCATGAAGTGCACAATTCTACCTTACTCTCTGGAGAACTGAGCCTTGACCATCACCACTGCAGATGGTGAAAGGCTACATCCTCCATGCAGGAGAAATGTTGGCCATCCACAGCAATCATCTTACTGAAGAGGTGAGTGATTGCTTGCTTGGCACCTTCTTCAGGGGGGCCTCTGAACACCTGAAATCTGATCCTCATCAAACTTGAAGGGAAGGTAGAGGAGAGTCAGTCGGAGATCCCCTGCAAGTCTGGTGGGTTTAGCTCACACAGGATCCATTCTATTCATTCCTGAACTTCCTGAAATGTACCTGCTGTTTCCCCAGAAAGCACTTTCCTGGGGGTACCTTCTTTGGGGGGGGGGTGTAACTTGGACCCCATAAATCTAATCCTCACAAAATTTGGAGGGCAGGTAGGGAGAGTGAGTTGGAGATTCCCTGTGACTTTGATGTCTCTTCTAGCATTTGGGGGGGGGGCTGTTCTACTGCATCACAAACTGAACCAGTTCATTTAGCTCTGTGATGGTTTGTGGTATGCGAACCAGGTATGCCACGAACCATGAACTGAACTTCATTTTCCCAGTTCTTGCCCGTCCCTACTCCAGACATTGAATTACTATAATCTGGAATAAATCATGTTTCACATAGTGTTTTGGATCTGTGCCAGTAAAGGGGGCAGGGAATTATCCCAGAGGTTGACCAAACCTGTAATTACTATAGGATCAGATGTCATATAAATAATAGTTCCTTGAGATGAATGTTACGGTTAGATGCTTTCCTGATTGTAGTATACAAGCCGGGTGTTTGTTTTTTTTTAAACAGGCCTTTGGTTAATAGGAATCTTTGGTTAATTTCACAGGATGGCATCTCCTGAAGGGCATCCAACAAATAACAACAAAGATTTTTTAAAAATGCAAACCACAGTATCAAGGCATATGACAACTTACTTGAATAATCAGTTATTGTTATTTTAATTGTAATTGTCTTTCCTGAAACAATTATAGTCAGAAAAGGTTACCCAGAATGTCATATTTTTGCAGGATAATACACAACACAATTTCTCTATTTGTGAATGATTTTCTTTTGCAGTAGATTTTACAGCGTAAAAGAGCAATCTATGCTTCCCTTTAAATAACACTGTGTTTGCTTTTTATCCTTATTTTTTTTGTCTTAGAAAAATAGTAAGGCCTGACATTAAGCAGGAGTTGTTTAGAACAAAGGCTGATCCAATTAATTTGTTCCTAAACAAACTATTCAGGAAAACTGATGGAAAATTGAGTGAACAATTTAGCAGCTTTCAGCAAGAATAACCAGAATTGTAAAGGATGTGGACATGCTGATATGTTGTTTATGAGATGGTGGTGAGCTCACTCACTGGTATGTTCCAGTAATTGCCGTTCCTAAGGGAATGTTCATTCTTTTATCAGTGATGAGTAAATAATGAAGTGATTTCTATACTAGTTTTAGAATTTAACAACGAGGAAACTTTAAGAACTCATGCAAACAACAAAATTAGATACATGGTACATTTTAATAACTATTACAAAGTTTAGAATAAGAAGCAGTGTATCTAAGCTGCACCTATATGTTTATACTATATGCATGTTCGATACCACAAGGCTCAAGTTGGCCACTTTGCTAACTGGAACTACTAGTTAGAGGAGGGAACTGTAGACTTTCCAACTAGAAAAGTAACATCAAAGCACACAGTAATCCTAGTCCTGGGAACCAGGAGATCCCATCGAGTCAGTGTCACGTCATCACCTGTAACAAAAGTCTGTACTGTACTGACTGTGCAATCCTAAGGGCGATGTCCGTTGTCCCAGCCTTCCTCCTGGAGTTGCTTGTGGTTCTCAGCCTGCTGCCCCATCTGGGCACTGGCCCCACTTGGATGCTTGCTGACCCAGGAAAACACCACTCTGACTCCGTGTGAACCCGTGAAGACTCAGGAGTCTTCTGTCCCTTCCTCTCAAGGCAGATTAAAAACGTTTTTTTACAGTGACACAACAACTCTCTTCATATTGGTGTGTGTGGCATGTGTGTCAGGATTTTGACACACAAGAAATTATTCAGGGGAGCAGGGCTTTTTTGGTAGAAAAAGCCCAGCAGGAACCCATTAGCATAATAGGCCACACCCAACAGCAGAAACTCATTAGCATATTAGGCCACACCCCTGACAGCACAGCTCATTACCACATTAGGCCGCACCCCCATGTTACCAGAAGTGTGGTTATCCAGCCACACCCACCTTTTGCTTGTTATTCTGTTTACCTTGTTTGTTGTCAAAACCCAGGGCTTTTTTTGTAGCAGGAACTCCTTTGCATGTTAGGCCACACACCCCTAATGTAGCCAATCCTAATGAGTTTCTGCTGTTGGGTGTGGCCTATTATGCTAATGAGTTCCTGCTGGGCGTGGCCAACTTGGGAGCCAGCCGGAACTCCGTTCCTGTGCGTTCCTGCCTAAAAATAGCCCTGCAGGTGAGTACTTTGGAGATGTTGACCACATTTTCGGTGCTCAGCTGAAAGTATCTGACAGATCTAGAGAGGGCGAATTTGTGGCTCCCCAAATCAGACAGAAAACCAGGGGTTCATTTACTAGTCTGGGGACCTGCTGTGCACCCCCCCCCCCCCAGTGGCTACTCCTGTCCCCTGTTCCCTCTTAGTGGCTGTACTCCCTGAAGCATACAGTGACACATGCTGCTACAGTTGCCAGTGGCTGCATATGCCAGTTTCAACCATCCCGGGTCCCCCCCCCCCTCAATCAGGTTGGTGCCGGTGGCCTGGCTGAACAGTTTTGAAGCTGTAGGAAGGTTGATGGGGGAGGAGTTCTGGAGGGAGCCCTCCCAGGGACTGGGTCTTCGACCTATTTGCATACTCTCCACTAGAGAGTTGATGAGCAATGGGGATAGGAACATGAGCCAGTTCAGCAGCCAAAGGGAAACACTGGTCATATGAAGGAAAGTGGCACATAAAGGTGGACATTGCAGAAGTCCGAACCAATGTGTTTGTGGAGGGGTCACTATGAGCACTCAGGTCCCGACAGCCACTAAGAGGGATCAATCCACCCTAAAAAGGCATTTGGGGTTCCTTGTCGGAACGCCCTGCACCCAAGTTCCATGTGGAGGTTTGATACAGTTCAAATAGGCATTGCACATCATGAGCGATGCACTCCAGCAATAGCCCCTGCTAGATGGGGTGGCGGCGGGGGGGGGAAGCCTGTCCCTATGAGGAGTGGCCAGGCCACCCACTCCTCCCTCCTATTCTTTGTTAAAAATAGAAAAGAAATCCATATAAGGTTATCTCTCATGGGTATTATTTTCCAAACAGGCAACTACAGCTAAATCAAGAGATAACAGTTCATAAGACCCTTCACCCATGTCAACCAAGGAAGTTGTTGTTGGGGAATGTATAGCAGCCACCCCAAAATGACCTGGAGGCAAAGCTGTTGACACTTCCCATGTCCAGGAGTCTGTCCATCTGTGGCTTCTGAAGGTACAGTGTTTGCCTCTCTTTTGCGCAACCAACAGCAAGGCAGGAGCTGGACACCTCATCCTGCCTCCGTCTCACCCCAGCTGATCTGTGTGGGCAAGTGCCCCTGTGAGGGATAGAAGTGGCCCACATGGGCAGTGGGTGGGGCATGCTGATTCCATGGGTAGGGTTCCCAAGTGAATTTTTCTCACCGGCGGGGGAGCCTCGCCGCGCTCCAGGAGCCATCCCTCGTCGTGCGCATGCACACCACCAGCATATCACCGGAAGTGATGCGTGATGTCGATCACGTTGAGGCCGTGACCCCGATCGTCGGAGGGAAAACCATAGAGTTTTCCCTCCGACAATTGGGGTCACACCCCCAACGTGATTGACGTGGTTGCATCAACTCTGGGGCCCGATTCCGCAGCAGCGGATATCAGGCCTCCAAAGCAGGGGTTTACCAGCCCCCTGCCCCCACTTGGCAGCCCTATCCATGGGTGTCCTCAACACCTAGAATGACAGGGTGTGTCACGAGATCTTATTGCCACGCATTGGTCCAGACTCATACCATTTACATGGCAAAAGGGTGGCAGGGAGTGGTTTCCTTCTCCAAGATGGATTGGCCTGCAGGTAGTTTGGCCATGACCCAAGAGGAATGGGGGGCCCCATGGGGCCTTGTAGGCACATGGGGTCCCCACCGATGCCATGGCTGACCAATCATTCCTCCCCATGTGCCCCAGAAGCAAACCAAAAAGCAGACTGGATGGCAGGGTGGTACCTGCACCATATGTATTCATATACCTGCTTGCTTTCATTGTGGCCTCTGATAGTCTGTTTTGCCACTGCCTCCTCCAGCTGTGTGTCAGCCTGCCCCCCAACCCAGGGACCCTTCGACACTACCCTTACAATGTTGGTGCTGCTGGTACATGGCAATGTTGTGGAGCTTGGCACAGACAGCAAAAAGCTTGGTACCTACCACGGGCTGCATGGTGCAAGCAATGGAACTGCAACTTCAACTGTCTGAATGCCCACTTGATGACCATGTGGCTGTAGGCTGAGCAGTCTGGTGGCTCATCTTCAGGATCTGGCATCAGAAAATAAGAAAATGGTTGCCCCTGCCCAGTGTCCCACCCCCTTATCCAGCAGCCCTCCTTTGCCCTCTGACCAGAAGGCCAACAGGCAGTTGAGGCCTGATGTTGCAAATATCTGTTCATGATGGATGCTGCCTGACCATGAGGTCCATGAAAATGCCCTTGTGATCACATGTTGGCTTGACGTTCAGGCTGCAGAAGAAAAGACAGTTGTGGTACACCTGTGGGTCCTCTTGGTGAACAATGAGGGCAATATGGGTGCAGTCCACAGCACCCATTATGTTCAAGAAGTCTGCAACTACCATGAACTCTGCCTGAATGAGAGTCAGCTCAATCTTTTCTGTGAGGAAGTGAACATGATTCTGAACGACATCCAGGAAGGTTACTGTGCTTCCTGAGCTCAGCTTACTGAGGACATCTTACTGAGGACTGGGGTACCTCCAGAACCTCTGCTGTGACCCTGTGGAAGGATCTGGTGGCCAGGAAACTGAGGAAAAGGAAGACCTTCTGTAGGACAGAGATGGCATGGGGCAGGGAGCTTGAACCTGGAGACCTGGCCCAAGCTCCTCACACAGGGTCTGGATGGCTACCCTTTGCAGGCAAAAAGGATTCAGGCAGGTGCTGTCTGACTTTTGCAGCATCCTGATGAATGCCTGGTATCACCAAGCCTTCTCTGCCATCGCAGTGCCCCCCAAACGTACAGTGCTTCAGGAGGTGGATGAGTTGCACCTCTTGCAGAGGTGGGAGAGGCAGAAGGGAGCAGCCTGGCCAGTGCCTGTGGAGGCTGTGCTCAGTATGGTCAAAATCTTTGGGTCCCTGTGGCATGACCGTGCCAACATCTGGCAGCAGCAATGGCTATTGGCAGCCTACATGGACTGAGTCTGAGGAGGCACTGCTGTATAGGCTGGTGGTGGGGCATGTGAGCATAGCTCTTGTGACCTCCAGGACCAGCTCAGCCAGCACATGTTGCTGTGCTTTCCAGCTCATGGTAGTGGAGTGGATCTCTGCCCTGGGACATGTCACCTAGTCAGAGATGTTGACCCTGAAGCACTGGAATGATTCCTTTGGCATTGGAGACCAGCTGAGCTCTGAGCAGGAGCAGGAGAGAGAGCTGTGAGAGAGGTGAGTGGGTTTCTTTTACTTGCTTTCAGCTGAGAGAATTCAGCTAAGGATATTTTGTGGGAAAACTGTGTTTAGCAGTGTGTGGAAGCACTTAGAGTTCTTGCAGAGTTCTGGCTGATTGAGTGTGGGAGACGAACGGGCATTGTTTGACTGGGATTGCCTGTAATTGAGAGGAAGTGGAAGGGGCATTGTTTTGCCTGTGATTGAGTGCCTGGGTGAATTTGAATTTGAATAGCTGCTGCCTGACCTCTGCTGGGGGAGGCCTCTATTTAAGGAAGCACCTTGCCAGAGGCACGAGCCGAAGGGCGAGCTAAAGGGCTCTTTGCCTGTGGCTCTTTGCCTAGGGACTCTTAGACTAGGGGCTCTGTAAGAAGCCCAAAAAGAGCCAGAAAGACAAGGCCCTAGGCTCTTTGTCTTTCCCGTAAAATAATTTGACTTTGATAACAAAAACCACATAAATACCAAGGGTTTAAAAGGGGGATTATATTTATTTATTTTAAAAGAATTATGAAGCCAGAATGCCAGCAGGGGGTTGGGGGCTATCCAGTGTTTTGCACGGAGTGTCACATGTATGACTATCTGCCCACTGGGCAGAAGTCTTGGGTGTGTCCTCGGTGCAAGGAGCTCCTGGTTCTCAGGGAACGTGTGTGCTCCCTTGAGGCCAAGGTGGCTGACCTGGAGAAGCAGAGACAGTCAGCTAGGCGCACAGAAAAGACTCTCGGGGACTTGTTAGCTACGTCCCACTCTGGATCTGGCAGCCCCGCTGCTGTCAGGGAGCATGAGGGTCTAGGGGAAACAGGGCACCGTGCTGAGGATAAGGGGAATGTGCCCTCAGAAGGGACCTCTTCCCCAGCTGGTGAGCGGCTCTCCTTTTGCACCAAGGAACCATCCCTGAGCAGGGTGGGAGGGGGGCTCTTGGTAGTGGGTGATTCGATCCTTAGGCAGGTAGACAGCTGGGTGGCGAACCCGCGTACTGACCGTATGGTGACTTGCCTGCCTGGTGCGAAGGTAGCGGACATTACGCGTGTTTTAGATAGGCTGGTAGATAGTGCTGGGGAGGAGCCAGTGGTCGTGGTGCATGTCGGCACCAACGATGTGGGGAAATGCAGTCGTGAGGTCCTGGAGGAGAAATTTAGGCTGCTGGGCAGGAAACTTAGGTCCAGGACCTCCAAGGTAGCCTTCTCAGAAGTGTTACCTGTTCCACGCGCAGGGCCGGAGAGACAGGCAGAGATCAGGAGTCTCAATGCGTGGATGAGACGATGGTGTAGGGGGGAAGGGTTCAGGTTTGTTAGGCACTGGGATACTTTTTGGAACAAGAGGGAGCTGTACAGGCGAGACGGTCTCCACTTGTCCCGAGAAGGAACCAGGCTGCTGGCACTTAAAATCAAAAAGGTGGCAGAGCAGCTTTTAAACTGAATATTGGGGGAAAGCCGACAGGAGATGAAAAGTCTCTGGTTCGGGTTGGCTCATCTGAGAGAGGTGAGGGGGTACCGGTTGCTTTTCTACAGGGAGGTGGATTGAAATTGTCCACAGAGGCCATGGCTGGTGACATGGACTGCCGGACAACGACTCGAGATAGCAAGAGGAAGGATGCAGGCTTAACTTGTAAGGGAAATTACAGCTGTTTCTATACAAATGCTAGAAGTGTCCGAGGTAAAATCGGGGAGTTGGAGTGCTTGGTGTCGGAGGGAAAAATAGACATTGTGGGTATTTCTGAAACTTGGTGGGATGAGGAAAATCAGTGGGACACAGTGATTCCCGGTTATATATTATATCGGAAGGATAGGGGGGGAAGGGTTGGAGGTGGGGTAGCTCTGTATGTCAGAGAGGGTATAAAGTCTAGAAAGATTGAGAGGCTAAGTGAATTGGATTCGCTTCTGGAAGTTCTATGGGTTGAAATAGGGGGGCCAAAAGGAAACTTAACACTGGGAGTTTGTTATCGCCCACCAGATCAAAAGATAGAGGAGGATTATAAAATGATGAATGCCTTAAAGATAGCAACTAGACAAAAACACTGTGTAATAATAGGTGATTTTAACTACCCACACATTGATTGGGTCAATATGTGTTCTAGCCGGGAAAAAGAGATTGAGTTTCTAGACACTCTAAATGACTGTGCTATGGAGCAGATGGTCACGGAACCTACCAGGGGAGAGGCGATCCTTGATTTGGTCCTAAGTAACACTCAAGACCTGGTGAGAGATGTAAAAGTGATTGCACCGCTTGGAAACAGTGATCATAATGTTGTTGAGTTCATCATTTGTACAAATAGAGAATTGGCCAAAAAGACTCACACAACCATTTTTAACTTTAAAAGGGGTAATTTCTCTGATATGAGGGGACACGTGGGGAGGAAACTGAAAGGAAAAGTAGAAAGGGTCAAAACAATTGGGGAAGCTTGGGATCTATTTAAAACTACGATCCTAGAAGCTCAAAAAATATATATTCCGCAGGTTAGGAAAGGCACAAACAGGTATAGGAAAAAGCCTGCATGGTTAACAAACAGAGTAATGGAGGCTGTAAAAAGTAAAAAGAATTCCTTTAAGCAGTGGAAAGCTAGTCACAGTGAGGCTGATAAAACGGAACACAGGCTATGGCAAATAAAATGCAAGTCTGAGGTCAGGCAGGCAAAAAGGGAATATGAGGAGCATATAGCAAAAAACGTAAAAACCAACAATAAAACTTTCTTCAAATACATTAGAAACAGGAAACCAGCCAGGGAGGCAGTGGGGCCCTTGGACGACCAAGGGGTAAAAGGAGTATTGAAGGATGATAGGGAAATGGCTGAGAAGCTAAATGCATTTTTTGCCTCCGTCTTCACTGTGGAAGATGAGAAGTGCTTGCCCACTCCAGAACCACTGATTTCAGGAGGGGTGTTGAAAGACCTGAGTCAGATTGAGGTGACGAGAGAGGAGGTCCTAAAACTGATAGACAACTTAAAAACTGAAAAATCACCAGGCCCAGATGGCATACATCCGAGAGTTCTGAAAGAACTCAAATGTGAACTTGTAGATCTCCTGACAAAGATATGTAATCTTTCCTTAAAATCTGCCTCCATTCCTGAGGATTGGAAGGTAGCTAATGTCACTCCCATCTTTAAAAAGGGTTCCAGAGGAGATCCGGGAAATTACAGGCCAGTCAGTCTGACGTCGATACCGGGTAAATTGGTGGAAACCATTATTAAGGAAAGAATTAGTAGGCACATAGATGAACAAAACCTATTGAGGCAGACTCAGCACGGTTTCTGTAAGGGAAGATCTTGTCTCACTAACCTGTTAGTGTTCTTTGAGGGGGTGAACAAACATGTGGACAAGGGGGATCCAATAGATATTATTTACCTTGACTTCCAGAAAGCTTTTGATAAAGTTCCTCATCAAAGGCTCCTAAGTAAGCTCAAAAATCATGGGATAGAAGGACAAGTCCTTTTATGGATCAAAAACTGGCTAGTTCATAGAAAACAGAGAGTGAGTGTAGGTGGGCAATTTTCTCAGTGGAGGGTGGTAAGCAGTGGGGTACCGCAGGGATCAGTACTTGGTCCACTGCTTTTTAACTTGTTCATTAATGATTTGGAGATGGGAGTAAGCAGTGAAGTGGCTAAATTTGCGGATGATACAAAGTTGTTCAGGGTGGTGAAAACCAGTGAGGATTGTGAGGCACTCCAAGGGGATCTGTCAAGGATGGGCGAGTGGGCGTCAACATGGCAAATGGGGTTCAATGTGGCCAAGTGCAAGGTGATGCACATTGGAGCCAAAAATCCTAAATATAAATACACATTGATGGGGTCTGAACTGGCAGAGACTGAGCAAGAGAGAGATCTTGGAGTTGTAGTGGATAACTCACTGAAAATGTCGAGACAGTGTGTGACTGCAATAAAGAAGGCCAATGCTATGCTGGGGATTATTAGGAAGGGTATTGAAAACAGATCAGCCAATATAATAATGCCCCTATATAAATCAATGGTGAGACCTCATTTGGAATACTGTGTGCAGTTCTGGGCACCACACCTTAAAAAGGATATTATAGCTTTGGAAAAAGTGCAGAAAAGGGCAACTCGAATGATAAAAGGGTTGGAACACTTTCCCTATGAGGAAAGGTTAAAGCGCTTAGGGCTCTTTAGCTTGGAGAAAAGACGACTGAGGGGTGACATGATCGAGGTTTATAAGATGTTCTTATGTGTGCATGCTCTCATGGCCCAGGGTCCCTTATGAGCAGGATGTGGCAGAGAACCACAAACTCTCCTCGACATCTCCACGTGCCCCTTTTGAAGTGAGGGCATCCCTTTGCACCATGTGGGCCAAAGGCCTGCTTGGTGCCTTCTTATGTTCTTATGTGTGCATGCTCTCATGGCCCAGGGTCCCTTATGAGCAGGATGTGGCAGAGAACCACAAACTCTCCTCGACATCTCCACGTGCCCCTTTTGAAGTGAGGGCATCCCTTTGCACCATGTGGGCCAAAGGCCTGCTTGGTGCCTGTAGGTCCCTTGTACACTCTGCCCAGGGACTTGTGACAGGACTTAGTTCATTTAAGGGGATGGGGGGGGGGCACAGACACAGAGCCAGCATCCCTGTCCATGATCCTTCCTGCCCCTGGGCTGTGATAAGTGCTGGGCTAGGCCCCCATGCTTGCTGCCCCTGATTGGTTCTGCCAGCCCTGTCCAACATGGCCCAGCTGTCTCAACACAACACCTGGATCAGATGCTACGGTGCAGTTGCTGGGGATGCTCACACGGTTGTGGCCTCAAAAACTCAACCTTTTCTTGCCAGCCACTCACTAATCAAACCCTTCTGGGAACAGACTAGCAGCGCCACAGTTACGTCAGCAGCTGGCGTCCACAATGCTGGCAGCCCTTAGGACTGCACTGCCCGTCTGGTCGTATTGTTGTTAACAGTGATCACCAAGCAACTCATGAATGCTGGACTACCTGCTAATTTGGCTTACATCCTGGAAATGAATATGGAAGCTCCCAGGGCTTTTTTGGTAGAAAAAGCCCAGCAGGAACTCATTAGCATAATAGGCCATACCCCATGTTACCAGAAGTGTGGTCATCCAGCCACACCCACCTTTTGCTTCTTATTCTGTTTACTTTGTTTATTGTCAAAACCCAGGGCTTTTTTTGTAGCAGGAACTTCTTTGCATGTTAGGCCACACACCCCTAATGTAGCCAATCCTAATGAGGTTCCGCTGTTGGGTGTGGCCTATTATGCTAATTAGTTCCTGTTGGGCGTGGCCAACTCAGGAGCCAGCCGGAACTCTGTTCCTGTGCGTGCCTGCCCAAAAATAGCCCTGGAAGCTCCTGATCAATTTGAATGCAGCTGTGCTTCCATGTATGTTGTGGGTCAGGGCATTTATACCTCCTTCTCAAAATGTAACAATGATTGCTATTTGAATCATCTTTTTCTCTGTGAACCTCTCTCTCATTCCACATACACACCCACACACCAGTGTAAACCACTGGTATTTTGATGGTCATATAAGTCCTCCCTATAAATGTAGCATTGGCACTGATGATCCTTTGTAGATGTGACATTTTCATGTCAACAGTGCAATATGAAGATTTTTTTTATCAACAACCTGTTCTTACAGATGATTTTCATTTTAGTGTTAATAAAAACATGGGCTGGAAATTGCAATGTGTAGTAGGGTATTTCAAATCCTTCCAAACAAAATGCCTTTCTTATTTCATGACAATGGATTATCTGATCAGTAACATGAACTTCTCATTTTGACTTCACAGCGTTAGGAACGGTTCTGCTCAAGAGATGAAGTTGTTCTCCGGAGGAGTGTATGAGAAATGCTGTTATCAGGAATTCCTATTAATTTCCTCTTGCCTATTCACCAACTAACAAAATTAACCACTGTTGCCTTCTTGGGCTTCTGATTTTGTGACAAAATACACAATTAGTCTCTCAGCTTCATAACACTAGTAAGGATAGAGTGCATAGGACAGCTATGTTTTCTGATTTGTATATATAAAGAAGCAAAACAAACAAACAAACAAAAAACACTTGGTAACACACTTTAAGCTTTGGTTGCCTACCTCCAGGTTGGGGCTATTACCACTGATCTCCAGACTACAGAGGAAAGTTCCCTTGAAGAAAATGGCAGCTTTGGAGGGTCATCTCTATGGCAGCCTGTCCCCGCTGAGCTTCCTCTCTTTCACAAAGTCCACCCTCCCCAAGGCCCCCCCCATCTCCAGGAATTTCCCAACCTGGAGTTGGCAACCCTAACTTTGGGCTGATAATGAATGTTGAATTTCTTAAAATAAATAAAAAATGCACAACACATTTGGATACATGTCCTCTTCAAGGTCAATATTGTTTTATGTTTCTTGTGTCCTTGGGCTGTGCATTATGAAATCCCTGAGCCAAATATATACAAGGAAATTGCTGGTTCAGGTTGTTACTGTGATTTTCTGGAAATCTGGGATTCTTCATTATTATGAAACGCCCCTCTCCAAACAATCTATGCTGTTGTTTTTCTTCAGATTATGCTAGCTGTCTACAGTGTGTGATCATGTTTTTCTTTGATTCTACTCCTTACAAGGGAGGAGTACAGAGTGCCAGGCTGCAGAGAGCTGCACCTTTGGGAGGGTGGAGCCCTTTCATTGTAAGTACTATGGTTGGGGAAATAGAGAGCTGCGAGCAGCTTATTCAGGGGTCTATAGAATTCAACCCTTGGTACAATCTGCTTGAAACTTAGGGTCCTTTAGAGCACAGGCAGCACTCACTCACTAATCTTGGAGAGCCAAAATGGCGTAGTGGTTAAGAGCAGTGGACTCTAATCTGAAGAACTGGGTTTGCTTCTCCACTCCTCCACATGAAGCCTGCTGGGTGACCTTGGGCCAGTCACAGTTCTCTCAGAACTCTCTCAGCCTCATCTACCTCACAGGTTGTCTGTGGTGGGGGGAGGAAGGGAAGGCGATTGTAAGCCGCTTTGAGACTCCTTAAAGTAGAGAAAAGAGGGGTATAAAACCAACTCTTCTGCTGCTGCTGTTGTAATTTTGGTGTCATATTGCTGAAAAACAGCCACTCCAGCAAGCCCCCCCCCCGCCATTCCCTCAGGGAATAATGGCAGACTGACAGGAAGAGATGGTGGCGTTTGAAAAGGAAGCCATTTTCATGTTGTGAAAAGAAACAAACAGATAACAAGGAAGGGTGGCAAATGTGGAGTTTTCAGGGGGAAGGTAATTTTTTAAAAAAATTGCCAGTCACTGTAATGGTAGGAAAATGCAATGAATGTAGATAGGGTTTTTTTTTTGTTTTAAATGCCATGGCCAGATGGAGCTCTCCTGCTAAATGGCCGCTTGACTGCCATTTTAGGAATCAGTAGAGAGAAGTGTGGCTGCACAGAGAGTCACCTGCTTTGGGGTCCATAAAATTGAACCCCTTTGTTCAGTATGCTTCAGATTTAGGACATCTTTAGATGAGAAAGAGGACTGTACGCTTTGCAAATTTGGTGCTATAATCTTTATAAACATCTGCCCCAAACCCTGATATATGTTCCCCTCTGAAAACAATGGTCACTAAGTCCAGAACCCAAAAAACCACATGATTTTGAACCCAAACTGGTAATGTCATATCTGAAAAGAAGCTGTCACAGTAAAAATTTCCCACAAGCCTGGTTCTGAAATTATAGCAATTTTTTTTTCTTGGTGCGCACCCCTATTGAATACCATTTCTTGTCCAAAGTAGATATGGCCTGGAATATTCTTAAAATCAGGTTCTCCCAAGGTTGTTTTTTTTAAAAGACAGTTCAGGTTGGAGTCAAAGTACTAGAGCGTTAGTTTTAACCCTTCCCCCCACACACTGTACAATTTTCATACTGCAAAAAACTGTCCTGGGTTTGCCCCACAGGAATAAATGCTGATACCTTTATGTGGCCTGTATGTTTTCTGCCACAGAACAAGGAGTTTTTTGCAGGGGGTGAGAAAACTTGCTTTGGGAAAAGCATGAGGAGATAAAGGGTTAAAACTACCATCTCCAAGTGCTGAGTTTCCCCACCCCTGGCAGTTGCTTTCCTGCATGTCTATAATCTATAAAAGTTATAAAAGCTTTCTTTTTCTTTTTCTTTTGGTATTTGGCAAATAGGATTCTGTGGCTATTCTTTGTTCTGGTCTACCTATTTTTCGTACGCAAATGATTGGATTGATGGTTTTGAGAATAGTTTTATGGTTTATGAGTAGTTTTATGCCATCCTTTTCTGCCAGTTTCCCACTCCCAAGCCAAACACACACACAAACAAGCAAAACTCTGATTCTTGACAAGGGGACCATTGTCAAAGAATGCTCAAACAAGAAAAGAGAGGCCTGTTTGCAAGTCTTACTTTTAGTTGAAATTACTTTCATGCTTGGAGGTATAGGATAGTGCTTTCTGGCTCTTGATTCATTCCATCAGTCTCTCTGTTTAAACAGATGGATTTTGTCCTCATAGAAGAAGTGTGTCTATTAGATGGAACCACCTACCTCACTGCCAATGTTCCATAACATTGCATGTGTAACTTATAATTAATGGAAAGCTTTATGTGTTTATCATGGTAAAGAACTAACTGAGAAATTTCATCAATGGAAAACACTCAGAACAGTTTTTCTATAACATACCATTTCACTGGGGCCCAGTTTTCTGGATCCCTTAGGCTTTCATCATGCATGTTTTTTAGGTAATCCTAATAGATAAATTAGAATGTGGAATATAACTGTTAATTATTTTTCAGGATAGCGTACAGCAGGATACTGAAACTCATAAATGTTCCTATTGACTCATTCCTGTAGGAGTAATTGCAAATATTGGCCTCAGGGTTGGAAAGATAGTTTGTTGCTGAGTCATTCCCATCACTTCTCAAGGGCATACAATTATCCATTGATATTTTGAAGCACAAAATCCATTCCCCCCCCCCATCACTAAAAACAGCAATGGGTTGGGGAAAAGTGCCTTTTCCACAGTGATTAAAAGCATATAAACACTGATATCCTTCTGCAGGAGAGCTAGAGCTGGCAAGTAAATAGGTGAACTACATATGTTAGTGGAAAGGGGTTTGTAGTGCCTAAGTGGTGTTTGCAGTCTTCACTTCACAAAACTGAGTTGCTTTGTTGTCTTAATTGCAACCCAATTAAAACCAAATTAAAACCTAAATATTTGTAATGAACACTAGTTGTCGTCCACAGTCATGCCCTGGTGAAAAGCCAGGAGAATTTATTGGCATGAATGATGTATGCAATAAATGCGTGTTTCAGAAAAGGCACTACTCCAGTTAGCTTGAAAGAAGCACTAAGGAACCTGCTTCTGAAAATCCTAAATTTCATCCCCATATATTGGAGCTACAGGCCAGTGAGAAGCTTATCATTTTGGTGGAGAATGTTATGGCTGAGCAGCTCTAGGAACTCTTGGACTAATTTCAGTCTGCCTTCCAGCTAAGGCTTGAAATTGACTGGGCTGACAACCTTACTATCTTCAAGGAGCTCAAGACATCTCTGAGACACAGGCTGCGGTCACACACACTAAAGAATTCACTTTCAATCCACTTTCAATGCATTTCAACTGGATTTTACTGTCAAAATCCCATTGGAAAGTGCATTGAAAGTGGATTATTTTGTGTGTGTGATCGCAGTCACAAAGTGCAACCCGGTTGGTTCTCCTGGCTCTGAGGCTGGGGTCACACACACTAAATAATCCAGTTTTAATCCACTTTCAGTGCACTTTCCAACTGGATTTTTTGGTGTGAACTGGCAAAATCCAGTTGGAAAGTGCATTGAAAGTGGATTTTTAAGTGTGTGTGTCAGTAGCCTGAGTGACATTTCCTTCTGGGTCAATTGTATGAGTTGGGTATTGGGGGAATTGTTCTGTTCCTATTTCACTAGGAGACTCTAGAATAGGAGGTGCCCACTTTTTTAAAAAATGAAAGCTAATTCTGAATAATGAAAAATACCCAAATCTACTCTCTCCCCAGCCTTTGTTACTAAGTTTTGTTCTGTGTTTTTTATTAAACTGCCCCCAAAGAGGCAGAATTTTATAAAAGTTTTTTTTACATATATTAAACACACAAAAACATATAAAATACAAACACACGTACACATACATACGTAGGGTATATTTTCCCACTTTTTATCAAGCATTAATGTTAGCGCCTATTCCACATTAATGCTTATTTCTTGTGTCCTGTATAAGTAACCTTTTATCTCTTACTACATAAAACATGTATATTCTTTATTTTATCTACCAATGTTCTGTCCCTAAAAATTGACCTACATCTGCTTACCATACCAGTTATAAAACCGAGTCCAAGTATTCTAGAATGTTGATTCCGTTGCACCTTTTATCAATAAAGTCAATTTATCCATTTCTGCCGCCTCCAGATCATGGCCCTCGAACTGGATCATAGCTTCATTATTCATTACTCAGTGAAGGCATTGATCTCTAATCCTTGCACTTATGTGTCTTTATTGCAATTGTGGTCCATGTAGCAATTGGATTCCAGGATTCTCTTGAAGAAATACAAATTTTGATAGCAGCTCTGTTGATAACTTTGTTGAACTTCACCAGGCTGACACACTAAATAACACGGGGAAAAATTGGATTAAAGGACATGAGGACTCTCAAGAATTCTCCCTTGTGCTCTCACTAATGGCCACTAGTAGTCAAGTACTCTGACCTGGACCCAGGCATGATGTAAGGGTATGCTTAGAAAGTACCCCAGATCAAACCAGTAGGGATCATCCCAACAAATAAATGAGACAAAGCTCCAAGAGGAAGGTCTCAACTGGTTTAGTAGCTGGTGGCAGTCGTGTTCATAGAAGTAATCTTTAATCCAACCTGGAGGCATAGATAAGTAAAAACCACATTGTAGGCCCCGTCAGACGTGCCAGAAAACGTGCGGGGGGGGGGGGGCCCTGGCTATTTGCGTTGCCGCTGATGCGCTATTATGTGATCAGACGTGATGGCGGCTTCCCCGCAGCAAAGAGGATGACGGGGAGGAAGCCACGCGCCAGCGCGATCACACCGGTAGGCTTCCATAGGTGGCCTGTGGCAAAGCATTTGCCACTACATGCGGTGAGGTGGTTTTTTACTGCGTGGCTTCGGCGGCTTGCCACGGTTCACCACGGGAGTGCTATGCCTCCCAGATGTTCCCATGTGATCACGCCCGGATACTCTGCAGGACTCCCGTGCCTTCAGTGGGGCAAATGCTCCGTGTGAACAGGGCCTGTTTTAGGTTTACGGAACCCATTCTTGTTCTAAAGCTCTGTTGGGGGAAAACAAATGTTTACAGCTGCTCTGCTACTGATCTTGCTGGTCTTTATCAGACTGACATGTCTAATGTGACAAAATTCTGGGTGTGGGACAGAGGATAGTAGAACTCACATGAATTCTCTCTAAATTGGTATCAGTGGATATTCCCAAACTGGTGCTTCCTGTTTGGTCTTTCAACTAGTGAAGAAGAGAACAAATGCCTTCTTTGGACAAGCAATGGGCAAATTAAGGTTAGGAAAATAAATATGAAGAGGCTTGACTCTGGCAGAAGTATGGAGAAATGATGCCATAGAGAAAACAGTACTATGTCTTCTTGTTTATCTTGTTAGATTTCTATTATGAAATAGAGCTTCTTCATACGAGCCCATTTGGGCCGGGAGCGGGACGGAACTGGGGTGGAGCAAACAGGCGCGATCTCACCTCAACATCTGGCGAGCGTGCCGTCTCCGTCCCTGATCCGTCCCAACGGCCCAAACTGCGCCGCAAAAAACAACCACCTCTCTAGGTGGTTGCATCCATTGGTGCGGCGCAGGCAGGGCTGTGGGATCGGCGGCGCGTCCTTCCGGGGAGTGCTGCGCCGCGGCTAGGGGATCCGTGGGATCCCGCCGCGGCGTCTCAAGTTTGGAGCGGCTCTGCGTAGCCGCGTTTCAGCCGGCCCGTGTGCCCGGGGCCTTGGTGTATCTATGTTTTGGCTTATTCTAGAGAGAAAGCAACTAGACAGGAATTACCCTTAGTACAATCTTTAGAAAATTAAGTAATGAAACTTCTTTGTATTGCAGCATAAACCAGCTATTATTATTGACTCAGCCACAATCCAGAAAAAGTTGTGTTGTCATTATAAAGTTGTCTCTCATGAATCAAGTCAAGTTTTATGACTTGGGGAAGGAATGAAATAACTCATACTCTTAAATGAATGGAATGGGGTTGGTTTTTATGTTATTTCTTAAGAAAAGGCCAGGGTATTTTATTTTTATTTTTAAAATTTTAAACAGCATGTAAAAGAAGCCAGCATTCAGCTTTTAAAACTGAAACAAATTGGGGTTTAACTTCTCCACAGTTTTGAGGAGTATTTTGATCTGCTTTTTCTAGTCAACTCTAGGCCTGCACAGACTTAACCTGCATCTGTTATGTGATGGGACTGAATGCAAGCTAGCTGCTAGACAGTGGCTCCAGGAGAAAACGAAACAAATAATGATTGTGCTTGAAGGCTGTTAACATATTCTTTTTGCCTGATATGGGCTTGATCACCATAATTCAGATACTTATGTGGAGCTCCCTTTGTTCTGAAGGTTCTGTTGATACAGTATGATACAGCCTACTTCTTGGCAGATACGTCACTTACAGCATGTAATAAACACATGAGGCTGCCTTATATTGAATCAGACCACTGGTTCATCAAAGGTAATATTGTCTGCTCAGAGTGGCATTGGCTCTCCAGAGACCCAGGCAGAAGCACTTCACAGAAATGGCTACCTGATTCTTCTTTTTCTTCTTCTTCTTTTTTTTAAAAAAAAACATCTTGAGATGCCAGGGATTGATTCTGGGACCATCTGCATACAAAGCAGATGCTCTTCCACAGAGCCCAAACCCCTGCCCAGGGCACTGATTTTGATCCATAGAGCACAAAAGAGCTTGGGTTGAAGGACAAATGTAACATTTCAAGAATAATAGAGGTAACTTGAAAGTGGTAGGAAAGTGACATAATTCCTACCCTATACATACATACATACATACATACATACATACATGTTCCTGTCTTGTGGCAAGCTCTGAACAAATTATTCTTGGAGTTTCCAGGCTAAACAGGGGAAAGTCAATAGGTGTCTATTGACAAGTGCCAGTAACACATTTTCCCACTTGCAATCCTTGGAGCAATTTTGTAACTGTTTTTTTAAATTTCTCAATATTTTTATAACATGAAGGATGAACACGTATGTGCATAAGTGTATATATGCTGCTTTTAAAATAAAAAGAACAGCCTGCCAGATGCATGAGAAGAAGGGGAAGACTGAGGACTAATCTAGCATCTGATGTTTGGAATGTATGAACATACAACAATTTTTGAAGCTGAGTTCAAGTTATAAATGAAGAACTCATTTGCCTATTCTTAAGAATTCTACATCATCTTTTATTTATTTATTTATTTCATTTTTACCCCACCTTTCTCCCCTATGGGGACCCAGAGTGGCTTACATCATTCTCCTCTCCTGCATTTTATCCTCACAACAACCCTGCCAGGTAGGTTAGGCTGAGAGAGTGTGACTGGCCCAAGGTCACCCATCCAGCTTCCATGGCACAAGTGGGGATTCAGTGACAGCTGAGCACACGCAGGATAAGTGTGATAGTTTCTTACCCCCTATATCTAAAAGTCAAGGGTTGGTTTCCATTTAGACAAACAGATTCACACAATATGACCATGTATACTTGCAATTTACAACGGGTTGCCGGCAATGCACCCTCTAAGCTGGGGAGTCTTGTGAGCAAAAATTCTACATTGTGAGCTACTGGCATTAAAGTTGTGAGCGAGCAATTTGGCTACTGCATAAATTAGTCTGCTCTGGAGCCATCCTCCCTGGGCTAAGAAAAAAATGTGTGAGCTGAAGGCTAAAAAACTGTGAGCTAGCTCACACTAACTCAACTTAAAGAGAACACTGGTTGCCAGTGATATTGGGGTGGGGGAACAAGTGGCTTATCCCATTTTTACCTTCACAACAAACTGTGAAGTAGGCTCTGAGAGAGAGACAATCTGGTCCAATATCACATAGTGAACTTCATGACCCTAGCAGTGACATGAACTTGTGTCTACCTGGGCCCTACCTTGCATTCTAATTCTAATTCTAATCACTACATTCTGTAAAGGGGAGCTGTGAAGAATACACACAGTATCCATTGTAATTTAGCACAACCTCTCTATATATTCTGTGCTTGGGTGTACAACATATGAATGAGAAATGACCCTAAGCAGGACTATGAAACAAATACACTTTGTGGTTTCTCTAATATTTGAGCCCCTGTTGGCAAACAATTTTATCTAGGAAGTAATATTTTGTTATATTCCAGAGAGATATTGAATTTTATCTACTCATCTTCACCTTTTAGCATTTTCTCTGGCATCTTACATCTTTGGCCTTTAGAAAGCTCTTCACTTTCATGTCCATTCTTTGAAGCAGGTGAAAGTAATGGATCTCTCATTTTGTGCCACAATTACTTCTGCGAAAAAAAGCCTTCCCCCAACACAAAACATCACCTTTATCATGCATCAGAATCTTTGTGCATGGGCTATTGGTCTTTCTTATGCAGTTTTCTTATTTTTCTGTAATTTGTTTGTGTGGTACACATTATTATATATTATGATTACATATATTTACTTGATGCTAGAACCATTTCTAAAATTTAGGCATTCCAAAATAAAAGGTACACAGGTGGGTTTTTTTTTTGCTACTAATGGCCTGAAGAAGAATTTTCGTTCTGGAACTAAGGCCTGAAACATTTTTTTAAAAAAGTAATGAAAAGTACAGTCCTAAACAGAGTCCATTAACTCTCCCAAGGAAAAACCCCGAAACAAACCAAAACCCACACCTACACTACTTTGGCATTGGGGTCAAAGTGGCTCCATATTACAGCAAAAGTAATGGAAATCTGATATCTCTCTCAATCACAGCATTAGCTATTAAAACAATCAGGCCTCAACAGTAACTTCCTTCAGCAATGCAGGACATTATGTAAAATTTGGAATCAGGGTCAAAAATACCCATCATTAAAAACATCAAACCACACAGAAACATAAATGGGGTCAAATTGACCCCACCATTTTTTTATTTATTTATTTTGAATTTCAAGCCTAGGCAAAACGGTAGTGAAGTACACTACAGGTGTGCCAAGGTAGAAATCCAAGTGAGTATGCAAGGATCTCACACCCCCTTATATTGTCATTGTCATTGTAGCCTCCTACCTCCCCAAACATGTAAAGTTAAGAAGATCACTCAGGGGTTTGGAAAATTTGAAGGGAAACAATCAGTTTAGTGGACAGGTGACTAGGGGACTAGGGGCCATCTAGAGTTCTATGCTGAATGGCTTCTTCAAGTCTGGAAAATGTGTAGAGAGGTTCAGTGAATACTTACAGACATGCCTGGACTTGTCTTGCAGGAGGATAGAATGACTCCATTTTCAAAATGCAATAGAGTTCAATTTGAGCTTTGATAGAGCACAACAAAATCAGCTCTAGGCTGAATGGCTCTTTCAAGTCTGGAAAATGTGATGTTCAAAGAATGCCTGCAAACATGTACAGGCTTGTCTTGCAGCGGGATGGAATGACCCCATTTCTAAAATTGCAATACAGTCCAATTTGAACTTTTCCATGTGGCTATATACCCATGGGAAGCTTTGAGCACAAACAAAGGGCTTTTACCTGCTAACACAACAATTCAGGTTGCAAACACTGGTTTCCTTGGGGGTCATTTCAACCCCCAACTCCAAAAGTGGTATAAAACTCCAAAAACAACAAATGGCTATAGATATAAGTTATGGAGAGAAATTTTAGTTTTCGCTGCTTGCTCCGAATTCCTTTAAAATGGAGATAATAGGTGTTGGTCCATCTATTTATATATGGGAACAGTGCTATAATTATTTTTCAATATTTGCTGGGGTCATTAGAACCCCAATTATTATTATGCATAGTACTTTCATTTTCATGCCAAGTCTACTGGGGGCCAAAATGGCCCATTGACCCTTTTGATAAACCTCAAACTTAAAAAAGAAATGCACTAGTGAGGGAAGATAAGGACTTCAGGGCATTGCAGTTCATTGGGGAGGAAGCATAACAGGAGTTTGCTGTCTGTAGATGGATAAACTATTTTTTAAAATGACTTATGGGGTGTGAAATATCCCCAGTGTCTTGGAAAGGTTAAATTCAATGAGCTTAGAGGGAAGTAGTTCTGTTTGGGATTGCACTGTAACGGTGTTATACAGAAGAGGTCTGTTCAGAATTCTTAGGCCAATTTCGTGGGGCATACTCTCGGGAAAGTGTTTTAGGATTATACGGTAGTATTGCAGTCCTGCAGAGTTGCTCTGTATTTCCTTATTTCCCATATCCTTAGAGGAGGGAAAATCAACTTGAAGAAAAGTTGGCTTTGGTTGCAGCTCTCCAGAACAAAGGGCCAAATTCATCTTGAAACGAAGGACCCATTCTTTTTTCATAATTTGGTAGTTCCTTTTTGTAATTTATGTTTGTTTTATAGCAACAACAATGTACCATAATACATTGCCACATAAAATAGGAACTAGAGCCCCTTTTATTTTGATCCATTCTGTTTTATTAAAAATCTATGGTCACAGCTAATTTAATTGTTCAAAACAAATTGTTAATCTGATCTATGCTGGGAGAACAATCAATACTTCTAACAGATGACAGGCAGACACCATATATACATGGTGCTAATCAGACAGGGCTTTCAAACTACCCTGAAAAGGATTTTGGACCACAGTCCCCTCCAGGCCCCCTCTCAGACCCAAATCAAACATCATATGAAGACAAACCACATGATTTAGCCCAGGGGTGTCAAACCCTCTGGCGCTTGCCCCCGCCCCACATGGGGGGGTGCCAGAATGTATCCTTGCTTAGTGGGCAAAAAAACTTGGGACCGTCACTGCTTATGGGGTTGCAGGCCAGGTTCCTTTGCGGACATTAAATCAACAAAATCCTGCAGCCAGCCGTCCATATGCGTACATGGAACGGTCTCTTCCTCTGGGAGATCATCTTTTGCCAGCCACTAAGATTAAGATTTGGCATGGGGAATATGTGGATTTGTTTATGTTGTTGTTCCAGCATGCTGAGGTAAAGGAGAGAGTGAAGGATGACCCCAGGGAGCTGGGAAAAAAAATAAACATAGGCAAGTGGATAAGAATTTTGCTAATTGGCTGCCAGCTTATACTATATATATGGGTGTGGTGATACCCCATTATGGTTAAATACCGAGATCTTATTCATAGAGCATACAGGGAGTATTTGGAAGCGGGATGGCTGCACTATGATGAAATGTTCCATTCACGTGCAGTTATGGATCCTTTGCTCCCGTGGGACAGAGAGCATCAGCAGCTTTGGTCCCAATGCATGGGCCCTGCAGTGGCAACCTCAGGGTGCTATGCAGACAGTGGGCACCTGATGGCACATGCCAATACTGATCCCAGGCGAGGACCTGCTTCAGAGCAGTGGGTTCAGCCCTACCTTGTCTGTTGGGAGTTCAATGGTGCAGGAAAGTGCAATAGGAGGCCCTGCAAGTTCAAACACATCTGTAGTGTCTGTAGGGGCTATCACTCAGCTACAACCTGTACAAAAGGGTCGGGTGGTCGACAGGATGGTGGTGACTCAGGAGGTAAAAAGGAGGCTGCTGGTGGTACCTCTGGGAAAGGTGCATAGTCCAATCAGGATTGAAGCTTTGGCTGAGCTTTTACAAGTCTACCCTTGGAAGGGGGATGCAGTTTATTTAGAACAGGGTTTTAGGGAAGGGTTTAGGATACTGTTTGAAGGCATGAGGAGGCACAGGATCGCCAAGAACCTGAGATTGGTTAAGAACTTGGAGCCCATAGTGCAACAAAAAAGAATTGATAAGGAGCTCAAGGAGGGTAGGGTTGCTGGGCCATTCTGTGAGCTTCCCATTCTGATGTTGTGGATCTCCCCATTGGGAGTGGTTCCAAAAAAAACACACCAGAGGAATATTGGCTGAGTTGTCGTACCTGCAAGGTGATTAGTCAGTGACAGCATTCCAGATGAACTGACTTCTATGCATTACACTTGTTTTGATAAGGCAGTTGCCATGGTGGCACAATGGGGCAGAGGTGCACTGATGGGTAAGTGCTGCATTAAGTCAGTGTTTTGGTTGCTCCCAATATTTCCTGGTGATTTTGATTTGTTAGGTTTTACATTTGTTGGTTTTGTTTATGTTGATATGGCGCTGCCTATGGGATGTTTAATTTCATGTGCCACGTTTGAGAAGTTCAGTACATTTCTTGAGTGGGTTTTTAGGCAACGGGCAGGCACGACTAACGTGGTGCATTATTTGGATGATTTTCTCTTCACGGGGAAGCTGGGCTCTGCTGAGTATAGGGAGTTTACGAATAATTTTACACTATAACAGAAGAGTTGGGTGTGGCTGAGGAGAAGACTGAGGGTTCCTTCATGGCTCTTTCATTTTTGGGAGTCCTAATTGATTCAGAGAGAGAGCGTTGTGCTTTCCCAAAAGCTAAAGTCAATGACTTAAAAAACCTAATTAGGCAGGCATGTGCCAAGAGGAGCCTCACCATTCGTGAGTGACAGGTAGTGTTAGGACATTTGAACTTTGCCATCAGGGTGGTGGCACCAGAAAGGGCTTTCACACATAGGATTTGTGATTGCCTTAGGTGGGCTCCATAGCTCACATCACAGGATTCGTGTTTGGTGGCATTAAGGCTGACCTTTATATGTGACTTGAATTTCTGTCTGAGTTTAATGGGGTGTCCTTTTGACATTGGGCTGCATTGTTGGAGGTGTCTCTTCAGATCCCATTGGATGCCTTGAGTAGTGTGGGATTTGGCGTTTTCTTTAATGGTAGATGGTACCCTCAACGGTGGCCCAGTGATTGGATCAAAGTAGGTCTCACCAGGGATTTAACCTTCTTAGAATTTTTCCCTTTGGTAGTTGCACTCTCTGTCTCATACAGGCCTTTATCAAATTATATACAAGGAACAAATTCAGATGGCCTTTCCTAATGTGGAAGCAATCTTGTGGCTATTTCTTAGCTTTATGGTCACTTTGGGAGAGAGGAGTTTTTCAAGACTCAAAAGAATTAAAAATGAATTAAGGACCACAATGTCTCAAGAGAGTTTGTGCGAACTGAGCATTCTGTACATTGAAAGTTGATGGTTGATGGTGGCACGCTCACGGACTCACCTCCCGGACCTTCCGGGGGTGTCTCCGTGCTCCGGCAGGCGGAGGGGGTGAGCAGGCTCGTAACCCCCCCAGGAGCCCGGGGAAGGGCACCTGGCCAAGGAGCTTTGAGGGGGTAGCCTCTTCTCTGGCCGAATGCCAGAGAATCGAGGCTCCCCCTTGCTCCAGTGGTCCGTCCAGCCGAGAGACCTGATGGTACAAGTGAAGCTAGCTGGGTCAAGCACAGGAGATCAGGTGTTTGAAATGATGAATGAAGAGGGGTCGGAAGTCCAACTATGAACGTGAGTCAAATGAGAACTGATTTTTAAACAAAAAGACACTCCCTACCCAAAGTGGCGAAACAGCAGAAGCGAGTGGTGGGAGGGACGCCTCCCATGCCCATAAATCGTTGAGCGAAAGGGGGAGGGAGTGGAAGAATAAACACAAAATTGCCCAGAAGTACTCACCCATCGAGCTATACAGATAAGCGCATATTCAGAGACTTTAAAATTTATTGCGAAAGCAAACAAACGAGAAAAAGATGGCGGGGAAGAGGGACAGAGACAAAGAGAAACTTTTAAAAGCGAAACTAGAGCCCAGCGGTGGACCTGCAAGGCCAGCAGGAGTGCAAGGAAGCCCTGGAAGGCCCTCCCTGGCCCCAGGCAGGCAGGGGTGGGGAGAGGCAGGGAGGAAGCAACTTACCCTCCCTCTTCTCCTGCCTCCTCCTGGCTGAATGAGGGCCGGAAGATGGGCGGCCGGAAGCAGGGGGCAGGGCTTCATCATGTGCCCCGCCCCCATGTACCTCACCCGGGGGGAACTGTGATCCCCCGCGATCCCCCCCAAAATGACCTCTGAATTCGGGCCATAACAGTTCTGCCACAGGGCAGACCAAATCTTAGGGAATTGGACATTGGCTGTGAGGCATGTGCGAGCTATTTTGCAGATAAAGTCTTGGCGCTCCGCGGCAACCTCCCCACCACAGTTGATACAATGAGTGAACTTGAGACCCCTTGCACGTCTTCGATTCCGGCTTTGGATTCTTTTGGCCTGGAGGAAGTCGACAGATTGCTCAAGACTGTACGCCCAACCACATGCAGCCTAGATCTGTGCCCCTCCTGGCTGATCAAAGGGTTTTGTGATGCCCTTAGGGAGATTATCAACAAGTCCCTTGTGGAGGGACGGTTCACGGGGGCACTCAAGGAAGCGATGGTCCGCCCTCTCTTGAAAAAGCCATCCCCTGGAGCAGCTGGGAAGGCCAGAGGACGAGAAAAAAGAAGAGGACGATAAGTCCAGTGGAGAGCTGGAAACTGGTTCATCTGGTGAGGACTCTTTGTCTGACCAGGGAGCATCAGCCCCGAAAAGTTCGTACAAACTGCGGAAGAGAGAGAAGAAGAAGTAAAGGCTGAAGGACTCTGAATTGTGCCTTTGAGAACTTTGGTTCTAGGGGATGATGGGGGGCACTGTTATTGGGCAATTAAATGTATCTGGGGATGGTTAAAAGGGTTAAAAGATTGACACAGTTCATAAGAAGTACAAAGATGAAAAGTCTGAATGAAGTATAAAAAGCTAGTTGGAGATCTCCTCTCTTGGGTTTTTAGTTAGTAGTGGGTTCTTTACTTTCTCCCTTATATGTAGCTTTCCCTTTCCCTTTTTTCTGTTCTAGTTTTTGTAGTGTTTAAAAAATCAATAAAAAATCCCCTCCGGGGGCTTAAGAAAAAGAAAAGAAAAGCGTAATTGCAAGTAGATTTAGGAGGCCATCTTACGTCAAAGCGGGGCATCCCTAAACTGCTGACGAATTCTCTTCCTCCCTCTTCCTAGAAGTCAGAGGATCAACAGGGCAAGAGCACGCAAGTGTCCGGCCTCTCCTGGGTGAAGCCCGGCTCGGTTCAGCCCTTCAGCAAAGAGGAGAAGACCCTGCCTACTTAAACCATATTATTTACACTTCCCAGGCAAAATAATTTGTAAACTCAAGGTGTTTTTTTTTAAAGAATAACATTACAACTTCATTTTCCTAAAAATTAATGCTTATTCCACAAAAGGTCTACAAAGTTCAGTTATTGCAAAAGTTTTTCAGTGTTAATTATAACATTTATGCATTTTTTTCAATCAATATGGTATTTAACAATAACATCTTATGTCCTTTAGAGGAGAAATTGTGAATTGCAGAATTTTAAATACCCATCATCATCCTTGACTTCACTCAATTTTGTTTATAACACCCTTCCATTTTCTTCTAGTCGTGAGTGTGGGGAATTGGGAGGGGCCTCACAAGTGGAGTAGCCTAGGGCCTCTCTTCATCTAAATCTGGCCCTGGCTTCATGAAGAGATCTCTTTACTTTGGCATGCTGAGGACTCTGTGAAACGCCATACAGATTCTTCTATGAAAACGAAAAATTCTGCTTAGATTAGAGATGAAGCTGTGAAGCTTTTATTTTAAGCATTGACTCTATAGCGCTTGCTTCACTGTGGCCTTTGTGACCTCAACTGCTCTACTTTGGAGTAGATAATTTGAAAAAAGGCCTGGTTCGAAGATTTAGGAGTGGTTCCATTATTTCCTCCAGGGGTTCTTCTTGTTGATTCCTGAAAGAATACAAAATTCACCTTTTCATCTATATGCCACCAACACACTCCAGCACAATCCATTGACTATTTTGTCATAAATAATGTATGGAAAACAATTCTAAGATAAACGAATGATGCCATTAAATCCCTCCAGAGGTTTTTTCCCCCTATTGATTCCAAAATAATGTAAAATTGCATGCCTTCAACTGTGTATCACTCCAATGTTTTCTTTTCAAAACGTACCTCAGGGTGCCTTTATTCTAGCTAGACCATTTCCAGTTTTTGATTAGGTGATGTTTTTGGCCGCCTCCGGCTCTTCTGTACCTGTTTTTCTTACTTTTGTTATTATGCCAGTTGCCAGGTATTTCAGAGTGCAAGGTTGCAGACAAGGTGTTTAACTGCATGGGGGTTGACTGCAGTGCCTCTGCTACTGCCTCCTGGTAGTAAGATCAATGAATTCCATCCCAATTCAGTGACACAGAAACAGAAGTTGATAGTCCACCACTGACCCCCATGGCTTTTATTATTTATTTGTTTTAAAACATTTGCACCTAATCTACTGATACTTGATCAAGGGACTCAAGGCAGCTGCTAGTTCTTCAGTCCTAAACTTTCCATATGTATTGATCTATGAACAGTGGTATCAAAGGCTGGAAGAACCAGGTACTTTCACTAGAGTTGGATAAGGTAAAGAAAGCATTCATTGTGCAGCATCTGCTGAATGAAGCTGTGGCCTCATTTTAGCCCCAGCTAATCTCACATCATTAAGCAGTCCTCATCATCTTTGTATTTCTCTGCTGAAGGAAATTAAGTTGGCTAAAGTGTTGGAATTTTTGCAAAAGTAAACATGTAGTACTGGGGAGTATGGCTGGAGCCGGGGAGTGTGCCGATTTAGCAGTATAATGAGCTGATTAGTCAGTGTGCTGATTAGTCAGTATCATGAGTTACTTGGGGTCCTGTGGACGTGGCCACAGGTGCATGTGTGGGAGTCAATGTGGAGTTGCAATGGCTGTTAATGGGCTATGAGGCCATTTTTGCAGGTTCAACTTTGTGCTGCTTGGGGGGGGGGGTTTCCCATGCTGAAAATGTGTTGGAGGCTGCCTAACTGCTGCCACACCCTTGGGAATGCCCACATCTATGCGAGCGGTAGGGTTAATGCTGTTTCTCTACCAGCATGCAGCTGCAGTGCTCCTGCACAGGTGAAACTTGGCACCGCAGTGCTCCTGGTGCTCTATGTCAAGGTAAAGTGCCCTTGCTCTGTCGTAACCCATAATTACACCAGCATCAGGGTCAGTCAGCTCACTATACTAATCCCCCCCCCCGGATTGCTCTGTTAATGTATGAAAATGGGCAACTGAGGTTTTTAATGGGGTGGTGGTAAATAACATCATCTGGTAAATAATACGCCTTTAAACCTTTCTTATTAAGCAGTGACAGACTTCACGTTCCTGGGATCCAAAATCACTGCAGACGGTGACTGCAGCCATGAAATTAAAAGATGCCTGCTCCTTGGGAGGAAAGCGATGGCAAACTTAGACAGCATAGTAAAAAATAGAGACATCACCCTGCCAACAAAGGTCTGTATGGTCAAAGCAATGGTATTCCCAGTAGTAATGTATGGCTGCTAGAGTTGGACCATAAGGAAGGTCAAGCGCTAAAGAATAGATTCTTTTGAACTATGGTGCTGGAGAAGACTCTTGAGAGTCCCTTGGACTGCAAGAAGATCAAATCAGTCAATCCTAAAAGAAATCAACCCTGACTGTTCTTTGGAAGGCCAGATAATGAAACTGAAGCTCAAATACTTTGGCCACCAAATGAGAAGGGCACACTCACTGGAGAAGCCCCTGATGCTGGGAAAAATTTAAGGTCAAAGAAGAAGGGGACGGTAAAGGATGAGATGGTTAGACAGTGTTATCAATGCAATGAACATGAAATTAAGCAAACTCTGGAGAACGATGGAAGACAGGAGGGCATGGCATGATGTGGTCCATGGGGTTGCAAAGAGTCGGACTACACTGTGAGACTGAACAACAACAACAACAACAAACCTTTATTAAAGAACATTCCAGGTAGTTGGCAACCCAGGCTTTGCTGCCATGCCTGGTGGTAGTTCTCTAGGAATGTTAGAGAAACTCCATCAGAACTAATTTTAAAGTGATATTTAGTGGCACTTAGTCCAGATTTCCAGAAATAGACGCAGAGACCAGATCTTAATGAAATGGTTTCTTTACTAGGGAGTCTGTACACACATACAATAAAATCCAAGCATATACACAACAACACAACACAGAGCTAAGAAACTTAGACAGAAAAGGTATGGAGACGTTTGCATTAGCAGGAGAAATTCGTTGGTTGGGTGATACTGAACTGCCTGATGCGATGAAGCGATCCTGCAGCGAAAAATAAGGGGGCCTATAAGGAAAGGGGGTCACATTCTGGCCGGCAGAACATGTGGTAGACTCTGGGCAGTGCTTAAACTGAGAGTCAGCAAGGTAGGATGGGGTCAGGTAGAGAGGAAGTGAGGGACAGAGAGCAATGGGGAGTCTCTCTCTCTTTATACTCTATTCCAACCAGGGAGGGGTGTCCCAGGTCACGTTGTCCCCAGGAAGTTTCAACACAAAAACTGGTTTCGGGATGATGGGGGCTTAATGGTTGGGTAATGTTGCTTCTATTCATTCTAACAGTGGCACCTTTGGAAGGCAATAGCTGGAACAACTAGAGTCATTAGCATTGATGGTCTGATGATTGCTCTGGTGATGGGCTTGGCTGATATGCGTCAGCTACCTAATCTTTTCATGGAAGCAGTTTCTTTTGTGATGCTGGAGAGCATACGTGCATCATCTGACGAATGGGGGGGGGAGGAAAGTGTCTGTGTGCTACCCATGAGATGTCTGCCCATGGAGTCTCTGTATAGACTCTCAGGTCTCCTTTGCAAGGCATGGCATTCCTCTACAGCAAACTGTCACTGGCTTCTGTGTGCTTTTCGCGGCTAGGGTGTTTAGCTCCCTCCCTGATGCACTGCAGGTGAGAGGTGGCAGGTAACCCACGGATCCACTCTCGGTCTGGCACATCGTCTCAGGAAGAGGTTTTCCTCAGCTGGGCACTGGATGAATATTTGTCAGAGATGCTTTAGGCTGGTCCTGCATTGGGCAGAGGGTTGGACTAGATGGTCTGTATGGCCCCTTCCAACTCTATGATTCTATGACTCCTTCAAATAAATGTTCATCAGGACCTGTGTCCTGGGTGTACTTCTTAGAAAGTTCCCTGGGAACCCTTGGGAACCCCCCTAGCTGTGCCCCTGGGCTGGGCTAAACCCAGGAAAAGGCGGGAGTTGGCCAGTGATTATAGTGGTATCTCAGCAGTCTCCTGTTGTGTCCTTTATTTAAATTCACTTTTAGAACAGTCACTTTAAGATCTGCAAATATACATATCATGTGCATAAGACAAACAAATGGTCACAAATTTGAAAGTAAGGAGGGCAACACAGAAAAGCCTGTAGGGGAACATTTTAAAAGTTTTCCTGGACATTCATTTACAGGAGTCTTGTTTCTGCCCTATTTATAAGGGTGACTTTGTACTGAAATTTACTAAATTATGGCATCACCGATGCCTTTGTTTGGTAAATGCAGGGCTGGAGTCTCTGAGCCAGAATACCAAACAGTTGCTGTGCACTCAATTTCTGAGCAATGTATAGAGCAATCTTCTTCTCACTTCAAACTCATATCCTACAAGTGAGTGCAAGTACAAGTCCCAGAGCACTGGGGCTATCCCCAGGGGCTGTCCTGTCATTCCACTTTGCAACCTGTCATTCCAGTCCCACAGCACAGATTCTATTGCTAGGGATCATCATTCCACTCTGGGGACTGTCATTCCAGTACCAGAGCACAGATTCTCTTCCTAGGAACTGTCTTTCCACTCTGGGGGCTGTCATTCCAGTCCCAGAGTAGCCTATCTGGGCCCAAAGACCTTAATGGAAAAGCCATTTTACATTTTCTTTGCAACTTCATTTCCCCTCCTCACTGAACTTCTGCTGTAGCCAGCAGAAAATAATTAGGCAGTTAAATCAGTCACAAATCATATAATTCAGTTATAAACAATTTTTTAAAAGACCAAAACGCTACTGTCTGGTAGAACCCTAATGCCTGTCTTCATAATCTGTATTAAAAACAACATCCTTTGAGCCCCCCCCCCCATTTTTATTGAGGTTTTAAAAAGTCTTATATTTTGTTTACTGCCCTCCTTTATTCCTTTTCTTCTCAGAAGGCTCCACAGCATTAATATTTCAAGAACTTTTTCCCTCTTAAATATTTTTTCTGCACATTTAAGATATATTGTTTTGAAAGGCAACAACCAAACCTCTAGTAAAATAAGCTCTTCTTCTTCTTCTTGTTGTTGTTCAGTTGCACAGTCGAGTCCAACTCTTTGCAACCCCATGGACCAGATCACGCCAGGCCTTCCTGTCTTCCGCCGTCCTCTGAAGTTGGCTCAATTTCATGTTTGTTGCATCTATGACTCTGTCTAACCATATCATCCTTTGCCATCCCATTCTTCTTTGACCTTCAGTCTCTCCCAGCATAAGCTCTACCACCTTCATAAAGATTTGTTGAAGAAATTCCAAAATCCCCTACAATAGTCCAGGATCATTTGAGCAGAAGCCATATGGTGAAGAAATAGAAAGAGGGAAGAAAAACCTCTTGTACATCAGCATGTTCACAAGTGTTACAGTTCTCTGTGCAAAGCCAAACTGGAACTTTCTAGCTACTCTCAATAGCTATACAAAACCCATTGCTTGCAGCCTCTGGCATACAGCAACCTAATCCTGGCAAAGTTGTTGAACAGCAAACTTAACTTTCTACGTTGAGTTAAATAAGAGCTAACCAGACAGAAAACACATGCACCCCACCAATTCGATGTAGCCACCCCTCAAGGCAGAAATGCCGGATCTTGCATGCCAGCCCTCACTCACGTGCATGCTCTCCCATCAACTGGCATGCCTCTTCAGGAGCCACTCGCGCTCTCTCAAAAGTTACCTCCTCCAGTAGTGCATTGTTGCTCCCTGTGGCGACCTCCTATTAGGGAGGACTGTTTTTCCCTTTAAATGTGCTCTTTGCTTTTGTAAACAGGGTAGATTTTGCTGCCACCAGGAATTTAAGGATTTCCAAACCTTCTCTCTGTTCCTCTTTCTGGTAAAGTAACCCAGGGTCTAGGCTTTTCAGGGATCTATGTGGTCTTGAGGAAGGGTTGAATTCAATTTTGGGATAACTTAAACAAATGATGATTTATTGAACTAAGAACAAAATATGAGGTTGGTTATTCTGTAACTGTTTAGGATAAAGGGACTTGTAAATATGTTGTTCAAATGTATCACACACACAGCCTTTTTTCCCTTTACTTTTTTTTGTTTGACACTCAGTTCCAACATTAACAAGATTCATTCTTTCCTTTAGAGTCAGCTAAGGACTTATATATTCCCCTCTTTGAGATCTCACACAGAACTATCTGAATACTCACTGACTGAACACCAACGGAACAAATCCAACTGACTTTCATAACTAACTTTCATAACTGACTGACACACACAGACAGAGATTCCTTTCAAAAACTCCTCCCACACTCTCTCATCCTCCAATCACAGCACACTTGTCTCTCTCAATCACTCTACTCTGCATTCACTGCACTGCAACCAAACATTTAAAGAGACACACACACTCTTAAAACCAGGAATCGTTGCACTCCCTTCATCTTCCAAGGAAAAAGACTCAGTGGCTTCTTTTCTTGTCTGTTCCTGGCATAACCAGTCTTCTGAGAACACATGGAGATCCTGGGTTTTGAGGAGGCAACCCCATGCCCCCCGGAGCTCACTTACCCAGTGACCCAGGGAAGGGCAGGACCTGGGAATGGCAGTATGCTTGGCCTGACATGCAGTCGCAGCTGCAGAAGCTCTGGGCAGACACGGAGGCAGACTACTGGCAGGGTCTGGTATCGGCTTGGCACCTCTGAGGCCGGGGCAGAGCCAGCAACCCGGAAGCAGGGGATGAGTGGTGTGGCAGCAAGCAGGCTGCCCGGGGCCTGGACAGAAACAGCCGGCTCGCTGTGGAAATCTGTGGCAGGAGAGGCAAGCAGAGATGGGAAGGACAGAGTAGCATGGAAACGAGGGGGTGGGGAGGCAAGAAAAGGTGATGGGGTGGGGCAAAGAGGGCTCAAAGACAGATAAAAGGTGGGTGGGCAACAGAGGTCAGGGAGAAGACACGGAGGTTCCTGCTCATTTAGGAGAGGACCCAGTGAGGGGCAGCGGCAAAGCAACCTCAATCCCCCCTGGAAAATTTTGGGGGAAGGGCTCAGCCCCCAAGCCCCCCCCTAGTCTGCGCCTATGGGTGGAAGAGCTCTGTCTTGCAGTCCCTATTTTTATTGGCTCTTGGGATGAATCAACAGCTTCTGTGGCTACTGAAGTATTGCTTTTGTTTATACCTGGAAGAATAACCTTGTGATGCTGCTGAAGAAATTAGCTTCTTGATTACAGATGTGCAAGCTCTCTCTTTAAAAAGAGTAACTAAACTCTTTAATAAAACAGGCAATCTGTGCTTAATGGGTTTATTAGGGTTGTCAGACAATTGGTGGGGGGACTTGCTGCTGGTGGGGAGGGGCTTACTAATGATGTACCGATGTCACTCCCCTTGCACCCAGAAGTGATGTCAGCATGTAACCAGGGACAGTCTGGCATTCTGACAAAACTCTATGGTTAACCACTGATGTCACTTTTGGGCACATTGGGAGTTATGTCAGTGCATTGGGACTCTGTCAATGTTCCCCCCCATTTCCTGCCACCCCCCACTAGCACATTGAACAGCAGCAGAGAAGTGGCTGCTGAAGGCAGTTGACCCCTTGCCCCCCGTGGGGGAAAGGCAAACCTAAGGTCTATTGACCCTGCTTTAGATCAGATTGACTGACAACCTCCGTAGGCATCTGGATCGAGGTGGTGTGGCAGCATTGCGGTTGTTAGATCTGTTGGTCGCTTTTGATACGTTCAACCATCAGCTGCTGGCCCACCGCCTCGCCGACGTGGGGATTCAGAGGCTTGCCCTTCAATGGTTTGCCTCGTTCCTGCAAGGTCGGGGACAAAGGGTGGCGATAGGGGAACAGCAGTCCCGGAGGTACCCTCTTGAGTGTGGGGTGCCTCAGGGGGCGGTGCTGTCCCCGATGTTATTTAACATCTATATGCGCCCCCTTGCCAAGATTGCCCGCCATTTTGGGCTTGGGTGTCATCAATATGCAGATGACACCCAGCTCTATCTGATGCTGGGCGGCCGGTCGAACTCTGACCCAGATGACCTTCATCGGGCATTACAAGCTGTGGCTGGTTGGCTCAGACTGAGCCGGCTGAAGCTAAACCCAGTGAAGACGGAGGTCCTGGGCCTAAGCCGGGTCAGTTCGGGGTTGGGGCTCCCTCTTCCGGCCTTCAATGGGGCGCTGTTGGTGCCAGTGTTGAGGATTAGGAGTTTGGGAGTGCTCCTGGACTCCTCCTTATCAATGGAGGCCCAGGTGGCAGCCACTGCCAAGTCAGCATTTTACCATCTTCGGCTGGCACGGCAGTTGGTCCCTTTCCTTGACTGCGAAGACTTGGCCACAGTGATCCATGCGACGGTCACCTCGAGGTTGGACTACTGTAACGCTCTCTACATGGGGCTGCCTTTGTTGCAAATCTGGAAGCTGCAACTGGTGCAGAAGGCAGCCAGGCTGTTGATGGGTCTCACTAGATGGGACCACATCCAGCCTGTGCTGAAGGTGCTGCACTGGCTCTCTATAGAATACCAGATTCGCTTCAAAGTGCTGGTTCTTACCTTGATGGCCAGGGTTCAGCGTATCTAAGGGACCGCCTTTCCCCATATGTTCCCCCAAGAGCACTACGGTTGGAGGCGCACCACCTGCTGGTGGTTCCAGGCCACAAGGACATCAAGTTGGCTGCAAGTAGGGCCAGGGCTTTCTCAGCGGTGGCTCCTGTCTGGCGGAATGAGCTCCCGGGGGAGATCCGGGCCCTGTGGGACCTGGCGCAGTTCCGCAGGGCCTGTAAGATGGAGCTCTTCTGCCAGGCCTTTGCTTAGGAGCTGCCGCCGCCACTGTGCCACCACCAAGCCGCCATCTTCGATGGTGGATTAGATCTAGAGGTGAGCCGACCTGGGGAAGATGCCTAGATAACCGAAGAACATATGCTGTCAGGTTAGGTTGACAAATGGAACCCATCTTGGACTAATAAGGACTAATAAGATTTAACATCAAGAGCACCGCACTTTGTTTAATGACTGTTTTTATGCTGTTTTAATGTTTGTTATGGCATTTGCCTTTTTGTTAGCTGCCCTGAGCCCATTGGGGAGGATGGGATATAAATCCAATAAATAAATAAATAAATAATATAAGGCCTTCTGCACTATCAGCAAATTTTGAGTATTCAGGAACCACAAATACTTGTGATGAAATATCCTCTCTAGAAGGACATTGTCCCTTAAAAGCCTGTCAAGTGAAAAGGACTGTCCGTCTGGAGTGCTTTAGTGGAAGTATCAAGAGCAGACATCCAGATATGACCTAGGAACCACCTGATCCTGGTCAAGAACTTTTCCACTGAGCTATGCCCCATCAGCTAAGCATCTTTCTGTATTACTATGTTAGAAAAGGGTAATGTTGTTTTCTGTACTTTCAAGTCAATTGTCACTTAATTTCACAAGATTTCAGAGATTCTTCTGTGTTTATTTATTTAGAGCATTTCTATGCCACTTTTCCAGAGAATTTGCTCAAGGGGGCTGACAAAGTAAAATACAATTAAATTATTAAATGCCATAAATATTGTTAACAATTAAGAACCCAGCACTAGAAACCCAACCAGAGCATAAAAGCAGCACAAAATACCTGGCATCTTAAAAATTAGTATCAAAATTGTTCTGACTAGAGTGGGCTATAAAAGCGATTGTAAAAAAAAAATCAATCCCTTCATTAAAAGATGTTTCAGCACAGGGGTACCTAAACTCAAATTTTCGGTTTGAGTTTATCCAGATTAATTTGGACAAAAGGAAATTATTATCTGTCTATGCTGCTTTACAAGGCTGAAGACCAAGAGAAAACTCCAAGATTTAAACTGGGGATCACTTTATCTCTACTTAAACATTCTTCTATTTAGCATCTATACAGTTAATCACATTTCTATACTATTTTATGAAAAACGCAATATCATCTGGTCACCACACCTAAAAAAGGATATTATAGTATTGGGAAAAGTACAGAAAAGGGCAACTAGAATGATAAAAGGGTTTGAACACTTTCCCTATGAAGAAAGGTTAAAGCACTTGGAGCTCTTTAGCTTGGAGAAATGGTGGCTGAGGGGTGACACGATCGAGGTTTACAAGATTATGCATGGGATAAAGCAGGGTGAGAAGAAAGTACTTTTCTCCCTTTCTCATAATACAAGAACTTGTGGGCACTCAATGAAATTGCTGAGCAGTTGGGTTAGAACAGATTAAAGGAAGTACTTCTTCATCCAAAAAGTGATTAACACATGGAATTCACTGCCACAGGAGGTGGTGGCAGCAACAAGCATGGACGACTTCAAGAAGGAATTAAACATATGGAGCAGAGGTCCATCAGTGGCTAATAGCCACAAGGTATAGATAGGAACTCTGGGGCAAGTGATGCTCTGTATTCTTGGTGCAGGGGGGGGGCAACAGTTGGAGAGCTTGTAGTGTCCTGGCCCCACTGCTGGACCTTCTCATGGCACTTGGTATTTTTGGCCCCTGTGTGGACTGGATGGGCCATTGGCCTGACCCAACATTGGCTTCTCTTATGTTCTTACATTCTTATCTTATTCATTTTTCCATCAACTATTTGTTGCCTGGAATAACAAGAAGAAAATTACTCTAGATTCCACCATCTAGAAGGATCTCTTCTCAGGACATTGTGGAAAGAGGAAAGGATTATCTATCTACATTGCTTTAGTAGAGGTTTCCAAAGAGAAAGACCATAAGGAGGACATCCATATTTGAACATGAATCTGATTGCTATGTAGTTAAACACTACCAATGAACAGTATCTACATCAACAAACACTCTTCTCTCCTACCATGGGACCAAAGTACATAATTGTCTTGGCATAACCTTCTTGTTTGCAATTTTACTGAGCAATTATCTTTCTGATATGAGCCATACATACTCCTGCCTGGAATACCAGAAGAAAATACCTCATTTCTAGCTCCTGGAAGAATATATTTCAAATATATTTCTTTAAAAACTTTGCCTCTTCCTTTCTGTACAAGTAACGTCTGGCCATGGGCAGCTTCAGTGGGCACATATTTAGCCATCTAAGAAAATTACAGATGGTAGAGGTTTTGCTCTCAACCTTTTAAAAAAATATATGAAAAGGAACACATGATTTATTTCAGTTTCAGAGACAGATGGCCTGGTACTTTTGTAGCAGTGATATTACCTCTGGTATCATGATCAATCCCTTTTGATTGAATAAGATTTTCTACTCAGTCCTGCAAATTGCAGTGAACTTCCCCCTCCTCAATCTTACTTCTTTTGTGTGTTTATGAAAGCATTTTAAAAACAACTTCTTTTCAACAATGGACAGAAATAACCTATCACTAAGGAAACACATTTAATCTCTGACTGTTATTAGTATTGACTTGTTTTGAGTTTGAGGAGCAGCATTTCTACATGTTGCTATGTTTTTCAAGCTGGCCTTGTGATATTTTACAATCACTTATCTAGTAAATAGAATGAACTTTGAAAAGGTGATACAGATAATAAAACAAAGTCATTTTTGAATAATAATATGTTGACAGCATTTCTTCATAATCCAAAACCCTTATTTTGGAGTCTCTTTCAATATTTTCTTGTATTACAGCTGTCTATAGACAACAATTGCAGACAGCCTTACAGAGGAATTTAGAACAGTCAGAATTTGTTTTGCAGGGGAAAATGAAATTGTCTCTCTGAATGGACTAACTGGAATTCTAGAGAAAGGGTGCTTAGCACAGACAGCCAAGGAAGAAATTAAACATCTGTTTCCACATATTAATTAGTAACACTCCTCAGAACTTTTACAGACACTCTACTTCTGGACACAGACATGAAACCGGAGCCTCCATCCCTCCAGGAGGAGGTACAAGGACAATGCACCCCATGCAGGTAAGCAAGGGAGACAAACCCATTGCCTGAAATTCTGACTGAGGCAAACATTTTGCTCCCCTGCAAGGTGTATCTCTGTGTACTGGAAAGAGCTCTTTTTTCCACAACTCTTTCTTAGGGTTGCCAACTCTGGGTAGGGAAACTCCCGGAGATCTGGCTGTATAGCTTGGGGGGGACAGGATTTGGGGAGTGGGGGGACCTCTGTGTGGTATAATATAATAGAGTCCAAAGCAGCCATGTTCTCCAAGGGAACTGATCTGTCATCTGGAGATCAGTTGTAATTCCAGGAGATCTCCAGGTGCCACCTAGATGTTGGCCACCCTGTGCTAGAAACATCTCTCAGACAAGGTCACATGTAAATCACAGTGTAGAAATCAGGGTCACCTCTTGATGCTATGGTGGCACAATGTCACCACAGAATGTGTCCAGTGTCTAGTTAGCATAATTTCACATGGAAGTGTTGGAAAAAGAGAACACAATCACATTTCTCATTTTGGCTGTCATTGGATGGCCAATAAATAAATTTCTGGGTGACTACAAGCTACTCCAAACACCAGTCCAAACCTTCATGAGGTAGGGGCGGGCAAAATAAAAACCACAGAGTTCCAGCACAGCTCTCTGTATTCTGGAAGATCGAACTGCTCTCCCACTGGCTTGTGAATGTGGCATTTTGGATGTTAGACTTGTATCACATCTTGTGTCTATTTTAACAATTTTTTTAAATTTAACAACCAAGCTGTCATTCAAAGGAAAAAAGCTATAGAAAATATAATATTTTCTGGTGCATATCACACAAATTTACAGTCATACAAATGTTCCTTACTCCCCCTGTTTCATCTGTCTAATAAAAAGGTTATGCTCCTTTGCCAAAGCAAATTCCACATGCTGTACAATTTCCTTCTAAATTTCTAACTTAATTTTTTTGCAGAGCTGTAAGTCTCATCAAAAAATCTCATCAAAGCAATAATCAAAGAAAAATATTCACTTTTTTCATTGTCCTCCTTCTTAGGTAGTTTTATTTAGTTCCATACTTTTAGGAAATATTAACTTGGCTGCAGACACTACATAGAGTAAAATTTTTACAGAGATATAAACAGCATAATTAAGCAAAGTTAGTTCCAAGGTACATTCCATGTTATAACCAATACCTCATGACAACATTATACTGACTGCTCCAAAATCTCTCTGCTACAACGCACTTCTACCCCATATGTACCAAGCTTGTCTAAGGTTCATCATAAAACCAAGAAGAATTCTTAGTGCCTTTATGTATTATAACCTGACTAGCTGGTGAAAGCGACCAGTGGTGTAACATTTTAGGACATTTTCCATTAAACTAAAGTGAATTGAAAAGGCTAGGCCTGTATACATTTTTTAAAAAAACAAACTCTTGGACTGACCTCATAACCTGAAGCTATTTGCCCTTTTAAAAACACAACTGTTAGCCAACTGGCATGTGCTTATTCTTACCTTTCTTCTGTTATGGAACTCAATATATACAGGATTTTTGAAGGTCACTCTTCTAGACCCTTACCACAGCCATTGCAGCCTAGCTTTAGAAATGATATTGTAAATATGCTTTCCAGCAGTATCTTCAGACTTTTTTGTGTTGAGCCTAACCTCCTTTTCCTACCTAGAGATGATCTGATGTTTGCTAAACTGGTTATTCAAAAAATTAAACTAGTTGCAGTGTCCATTTTCTGCCTAGCTGAGAACCTTATGTAATTGCATTGATGATTTTGTTGTTGTTGTTGTTTGGTTCAAAACACACTACATTTTGAGTAGTTTGGTGTCTGTGCAGTGATGCTACTCAGCATGGTGGGTAGCTAAGGGCCTGAAGATCTCCCAGAATTACTGTAAGGCTCCTGTCCTCTTCTCCAATGAGACACTGCAATTTGATCCCCTGTCTCCTCTTAGTTGTTTTGAAGGGCACCCCTTTGTAAGCCTAAATGCAATGAAGATCCCTGGAAAAAGTTTTCACAGAGTGCATCTGGTCTGCCATGTCCAGCACATTCCAGCATGGAGGCAGGATTCATAAAGCATTTACATACCCTCCAACTCCAAGGCATGCTAATTTGTAGGGTTGCCAACCTCCAGGTGGGACATGGAAATCTCCCGCTAATAGAACTGATCTCCAGGCAACAGAGATCTATTTCCCTGGAGAAAATGTCTGCTTTGGAGGGTGACTCTATGGTGTTGTACTCTGCTGAGGTACCTCTTCTCCCCAAACCCCACCCTCCCCAGGCTCCACCCCCAAATCTCCAGGTATTTCCCAACCAAGAGCTAGCAAGCCTAATGATAGGATCATATCTCTGTTTCTAGGAATACTTCATCAAAGCAACATGAACTATTTCCAGCTAATGGGCAACTCTTAAGCATCACTGCTGATCCATCGTAGCAGCCTAATGTCCAATTGGCTCAGGATAGGCCATCAAGAAGACAGTTTTACCATTGTTTCACACCTGGTTCTTTGTTGAGATGCTAAAACTTCCCCATCTTGGAATGTCAGAGTGTCACTTCCTAACCTTCTAGCCAGATTTGGGCAGCAGTTACCTTCATACTGCCCGGTCATATTCGAACTTTATTTCTTGGACCAGTCCTGATCCTGGGAAAGTGGGGTCCCATGCTGTGTTATGGAATTTCCCCCCATAAAAGGACTAACCCAGGTTGGTGAAAAGTGTGCCAGGTTCTCCCACTCCTTGCATACCCCTGCAATGGATTTGCAGGCTCATCTTTTTCTCCTCAATACTCTGCCAACTTGGACTTCTGCTGCAAAGACTCCCTGCGATTCCCAAGCCTCTCACATACCTTGGATCAGGTAGTATCCCCCTTTGGAACCTCCTTCCCTCCCTATCCTTGTCGCTTCCCCTCATCCTCTCCCCATTCTCAGTTTTGTGTGTGTATGTGTTTATTGGGAGGGGATTTCATTGTTAGGTTTACTTGTGTAGTTATATTAATGGTTTTAAAGGTTTGTAATTTTGGCCTGCCTCCAGTTGCTAGTAATTTCTTTTGTTTGAATTCCATCTACATTGACAAAAGATCTTTTGTTCATCTGGCTGGAGACCCTGTAACAAGCTAATTTCCTTGTCTCTAGGTCCAGTTCAGGTAACATTACAACCGATCAGACTACAGAGATCAGTTAAAAAGGTAAAGGTTCCCTTGCTTGAAAGCCAGTCGAATCCGACTCTAGTGTTGTGGTGCTCATCTCCGTTTCAAAGCCAACGAGCCAGCGCTGTCCGAAGATGTTTCCGTGGTCATGTGGCCAGCATGACTAAACACCAAGGCGCACGGAACGCTGTTACCTTCCCACCAAAGTGGTACCTATTTATCTACTTGCAATTTCTTGCTTTCGAACTGCTAGGTTGGCAGGAGCTGGAACTAGAGACGGGAGCTCACTCCATCATGCGGCACACTCGGGTCTCGAACTGCTGAACTAACGACCTTCCCCAGCCTGCAGTTCAGCATCTTAACCACTTGAGATCAGTTACCCGGAGAAAATGGCTGCTTTGGAGGGTGGACTCTACAGCATTATACTCTGCTGAGCTCCCTCCCCAAACACGACCTCCCAAGGTTCCTCCCCCAGGTATTTCTCAACTCAGAACTGGCAACCCTATGGCGCTATACCATGAATAGTCAGTATACAAGAAATAGCTTATTTATTTTATTTTCTCTGCAGAAAAAAGAGGCTCTAGAACTTTTTCTTCTTAGGACAGTGTAACCTGTACAGTAGAACAGTTAGATCCAAGTCCAGCAGCACCTTAAAGACAAACAAGAGTTTCATGGTATAAGTTTTTTGAGAGTCAAAGCTCCCTTTGTCAGTACAGTACAGTACAGTACAGTAATAAACCATGTCTCCAAAGGGCAGTTAGTTACCACTTACACTTTGCGTTCTGTAAACAAAAAAATCCCTTGGGGGAAAAAAATCCCAGGAATCTATGCATTTTGTTATTGTGGTAGTTTGTTTTTTAATCCCAGCCCATATTATGGTCAAAAAACGACGACACTCCAAGCATTCATTGAGAAAACCCTGATCCAGGGAACCATTTTAAAGGAGATACAGCCATTCACGATAACCGGGAGAATGTTTGCCTCACTACAGAGATAAATATTTTTGTGGGGTAGTGTGGTCCCCCAGGGGGCAGTGCGAATCATAGGCAGCAGAGACTTAGAAGACGCAATGGTGTTCATTAACTGTTGCTTTATTGGATGCTGCGGAATCCACACAGGCTTCCTCATGAGCACAGTTCCTTTCACCTGCCTATTTCTGACCTTCACATCTCAGGAGGCTGAGCTGTGCCTCTACCTTGTCTCAGTTTGATAGCCTTATCTTGTCCCAGGCCCCAGCTCCTCTTTTAGGTTCCTCTTTCTTGGTTCTTTGCACCGCCTCATCTTTGCTCAGCCAGCTTGCATTCCTGACCTCCGTTGTGTTTCTGACATCACCCCTTTTATCCCTGGGGCACCTCCCATGATGGTCAAGCCCAGCACCACCCTTCCCTTCTCAGAGCCTCCTTGCTCTCTTAACCCTTGCCTTGCCCCACTCCAGCTGGGTTTGCATAGGGCTGTTACTGTCTTCTCCTGAGGTGCCCCACCCTATCCTGGAACAGTTGCTGCCTTGCACCCAGTAAATAGAGCCTCTTTGGCCTCCAATGCAGCTTTTGTGCCACAGGTAGCAAAATACCTCAAGTATGAGCAACATTAGAAATTATTAATATTAGATTTTAAAACACTTTCCTTTAAAATTCATAGTAGTCCAATATCTTGTTGTCCAATATCTTCAGTTCAAAACATAGTTTATTGTTGACCCAAATAAAAAATAAATTATAGCTTTGTAAAGGAACCAAACTGGTGTGATTTGTTCAATATGCAAAAGGTGTGTGTGTGAATCTACATGCAAGAAACATTCTGCCTCATGTCAAAGTATGATTTCAAGCTCTGGATATGTAATACAATGATTTTTGTTATCACAATAAGAACAATTTGGTGGGATTTTTTTCTACCACAAGATACACAGGAATTTGATATGGCATAGAAATATATCCTAAATGCAATATGTGTGAGTTGTTTTTTTTTACAATGCTGTTAGTCAGTTAAATTAAAGGTAAATGGTGGTGGAAGAGTCTTTTTTTGGGATGGACACAAAAATGTGGTTCGTTTCGGTTTGTAGTCAAACCATGAATTGAACCATGAACCAATATGAACCAGGAGGCTGGTTCGCAAACTGAATCTGTTTGTAGTGGTTCATGACCCCTGCTTTCTGCTCTCCACTGCTTTTTGTGGGGAGCAGAAAACATGGGTTCTCCCCACAAAAAGTGGTGGGGAGCAGAAAGCAGGGATTTAAATGGCTTGGAGCCATTTAAACCCATGGTTTCTGCTCCAAGCTACTTTCTGCAGGGAGCAAAAAGCAGTGGTTTTCCTGTGAAAAGTCGTGGGGAGTGGGAAGGAGGGGTTTAAATGACTTGGAGCCATTTAAAACCCGTTTTCTACTTTTCACAAACTGCCTTAAAATTCATGTAAGTTCATGGCGGCTCTTCAGTTTGCAAACTTTGGCCAAAATTTGTCACAAACTTACGTTCATGAGCCAGTTCATGCACATCCCTAGTGCTTTGCCTGTATATTTAAACATAGCAGTCACCAGCAGTTAACTTAATGTCACTGAGAAAACTATTGATTTATTCCTTTGTTTAATCTTCCTGATTTAATCCACCTTTAAGTCTATAAAAGGACTAGGCTGATTTATTCTTTTTACCACCTTGGCTTGCAGATTGCCAGCTCCTAATATTACCTGCAGAGTTGTCACTGCGACCCTATCAAGAGATGATCTAAATATCTGGGATGGGAATGGAGAGGTTGTTTATTACTTTGACCTGCAGATTGTTACCGTTGCTATGTTTTGTTTCCTATTCTTATTTTTTGTGTTCCATAGTTGATTTTTTTTGTGTCTGTAGGTGGTTTCTTGCTGGTACAGTATTTTCCTCCAAATTTTCTCCAGTTTTGGATTTTGTAGTAATAGGGGTCTGAGCAAGATATGTTTTAATGTACTGGAATTTTAAGCGATTATGCACATCTTAAATTTTCTATACCTTTAATGTTTGTAAGCCACTTTGAGTACTGTGTTTCGGGAGAAAAGCAGCATACAAATACACTAAATAAACAAATTCACAGTTGATAATTTCTTTTATTTCTTGAAGTACCATTTCTCTTTGATAAGAGGCATTTTGGTCTCTTGTTCAATTGAGATATTGACACCTGTTGTTCTAAAATCCTTGTTGCGATGACTCTGACTCATAATATAATGGTTGTTAATTGTTCTGAGATAATCCCCTGGCAACCCATCCAAACTTTCTACAACTGAAGAGAACTGAGGCAATTTGCACACTAAGAGACATTATAATCATTGGAGAAGCACTAAGCATTTTAAAAGAATGTATGAAGCAGTCACCTAACATTTCCAGGAACAACAGAGCACATTTGTAAAAGGAGGGTAATGTTCGACATCCTGAATGCAGAATGAATCCTAAAGAACATAAAAATTTACAGATTTGTTAACCTAGTAGTCCCATTCACATGTTAAAGTGGACACATGAACATCCTGCATGTATGTGCGCACATCTTTTTGTAAGAAAGAACAAATGTTCATGCTACAAATGAAACCAAGGACCAGTTCTTAGGGAAATGTGTAGTTTCAATTACACATTCGACTGTACATGCATGGAATTAACATGAGAACTACACAGATTTTTTTTAAAAAAATCAAGGGGACAATGTGTATGGATTGTATGTGTGTTCACTGTAACTGGTGATCAGAGTTATGAAACACCCTTATGTCTTTTACTGATTAAAAAAATGAGGGACAAGGAAAGTGGTGTGACAACTTCCAGGTGGGCCTGGAATTCATCTGGAATGGCAACTGGTCTCCAGGCAACAGATATCAGTATAGCAAGATTGAGGAGCGGATTCTAGGTAGGCTTGCCAAGTCCCCCCGGGGGGCGGGGAAACCCCCGCCCCAGAGGCCCGTTCCCTGCTGGCAGTGGATTGGGCCCCGGGGGGAACCCCACCCCAAAGCACGCGACATGCATGTCACCCGGAAGTGACACGACCACACCGGACACGCTGCGGGCGGGGTCACGGTCATCCGAGGGAAAACTATGGTTTTCCCTCGGTCGGTTGTGGCCCCGCCCCCAGTGTGCCCGGCGTGGTCGTGTCACTTCGGGGTGACGTGGTTGCAGCACACGCACACACTCCCAAGGCAGCGCTCGCGCCCCCTGCTCCAGCGCCACTTCTGACTTGGCAATCCTAATTCTAGGGCATCACATTCCTGC